>NC_051847.1:114181405-114194302 GCF_002237135.1 Teleopsis dalmanni | reverse complement strand
CAAACTACATAAACTTAAAATATCGAAAAATATACAGCGCGCGAATTTTAAATGAGAATATCCGAAAACCTTTCGGTCTTAATGTATGATTTCAATGCAATCGATGTTCCATGAACTACTTAAAACTCAGCAGCAACTTCTAAACTCTATCGTTTCTAAATGAATTCCATAAAAATATGTCAATGGAACTGCAATGGCGTAAGCCAAAGAAAGCGTGAAATCCAATTATTCCTAAACACAAATGAAATAGACGTCGTACTCTTATCCGAGACTCATTTAACAAATAAAAATCACTTCTCTATACCTGAATATAAATTTTATCACACTAATTACCCAGACGGCAAGACTCGGGGAGGTACATCCATTTATCTTGAATGCTGGAACGAAGATATAGTGACATCGTCAGTTTACTGCCCACCCAGGTTTAATATAACTCACACGCAATTTATCGAATTTTTTAAAACACTTGGCAAAAAGTATATAGCTGCAGGTAATTATAATGCTAAATACACTCACTGGGGCTCACGGCTTTTTAATCCTATAGGCAAAATCTTCTACTTAGCGTTATCAAATCGCCCAATGAACCTTGATTTTACCTCTTCAGGTCAACCAACCTATTGGCCTCCAGACTCATGTAAAATTCCTGATCTAATTGATTTTGGTGTTGTCAGAGGCATAGACCGAAACATTATAAATTCTGAAACTTGTTGCGAATGGTCTTCTGATCACTCGCCTGTCCTGATAACTGTTTCAAATAAAGCACTCTGTTACGGAAAATCATTTAAGCTTACCTCCAAACAAACTAACTGGATTAAGTTCCGAAAATACATACATGTGACTGTTAAGTCACATAAACTTGAATCCCAAGCTCAGAAATGAGACAGATATAGACTTCGTCTTGTATGATCTTACGACTGTTATAACCGCAGCTGCAGTGCACGCAACACCCAACATGCATGACCCCGACCCAAAGCCTCCAAAAAGGATATCCGCTCTAATTAAAAAACTTTTAAAAGAAAAACGGCGTCTACCAAGAGAATGGCAACGAACTAGATCTTCATCCGCAAAGTAAATGTTTTATCAAGCAGCTAAGCTAAGAGTATTAAAACTTTAGATAAAGAACTGGATGAAAATATACAGAAATTTACGGAAAACCTCTCCCTTCCGGAAAAGATAAATTGTCATTATGAAAGACCACTAAGCGGTTAAAAGGCCCAAAGGAAACTAAACCACCCTTAAGGCGGTTTAGTTTGGGAAACGGAAAATGGGCAAGGAGTAACGAAGAAAAAGCTTTAGCTTTTGCTGAACACCTGCAAACGGTTTTTATACCCAACTCACCTACTGGTCATTTAGAAATTAATGCCAGCATTAGAAATGCAATAAATAATCCAATAAAAGTCAGTCTTTATGAGATCAAGAAAACTATTGACTTCAAATAAAGAAAGTTCCTGGTCATGATCTTATAACCAATGAAATGATATCTCAGCTTACGGGTATTGCTATAAAAATGTTTTCTTTTTTATGCAACGCAATGTTTAGAGTCGGATATTTTCCTTTGGCTTGGCAAACGTCTCAAATCACGATGATCCCAAAGCCTGGCAAAAATGTAACATAAATAACCTCCTACAGACCAATTAGCTTACTGCCAACCCTTTCTAACCTATTTGAAAAATTATTGTTAACAAAGCTTCTCCCGTTCAATGAAGAAAATAACATCACTCCAACTCACCAATTTGGTTTCCGTCATAAACACAGTACAATTGAGCAAGATCACCGAGTGGCAAACGAAAATAGAAAGGCATTTGAAGAAGGAAAATACCGCTCAGCCCTATTTCTTGACATTGTACAGGCCTTTGACAAAGTATGGCACGAAGGTCTAATCTTTAAGGTAAGACAAATTTTACCAACTCCTTTTCATAAACTATTGATTTCATACCTAACTACAGGTAAATACAAAGTAAAATTTAAGGATACAACCACAGATGAGTTTGATGTGTATGCTGGGGTCCCGCAGGTCAGCGTTCTTGGACCAGTCTTATACCTTATACCTTATAGTTACATCGGATTTGCCGACTAGTCAAAAAATTACAACATCAACGTTTGCAGATGATACTGCTCTTCTCAGCGTTCATAAAAATTTTTCCACCGCTTCCCAGGAACTACAGGCTCATCTCAAGGACGTCCAAAACTGGCTATCCAAGTGGCGCATACAAGTAAATAAGCTAAAAAGTACACATATAACTTTTACACTTAGAAAAGATACTTGTCCACCCGTAACACTCAATAACGTCGTTATATCAGCATCCCAAAGCATTACATATCTTGGTATTCATTTATACCGACGATTGACATGGAAACACATAGCCGCAAAAAAAACACAAATAAAATTAAGGTTCCTTAAGTTGAATTGGCTACTCAATAAAAATTCAAGATCACAGCTTGTTCATAAAGTCCTGTTATATAAAACTATGATTAAGCCCATATGAACTTACGGGGCCCAACTCTGGGGTAAAGCTAGCGCGTCAAACATTGCTGTTATACAGCGCAGTCAGTCAAAAATACTTCGTTATTAACAGGAGCCCCTTGGTTTCTCAGAAATTCTATCATACATATGAACGTTCAAGTGTCTCTAGTCAAAGACGAATTAGTCCTCCTACGGCAGAAATATGACACTAAAATAATGGTACATTCAAACCCATTCGCTCAATATCTTAGCAGAACAAGAAATATATCCCGTCTCAAAAGACCAGATTTACCGGCATACTTTTAATGCATATGAAATGTATTACCACATTAAGTTAAAAACTTTAAAAATCAAAAATTAAGAATGTTTACGTTTTAAACAATGAAAGTTTAAGTAGTGACATAAACTTTGAATGAATATTTTAGTATGTAAGATTTAAATAATTATTGTTAGACCTTTTAAGTGATTCAATAAATAAAAAAAAACTCGCACACGGTATTGACATATTTATATAAATGAAATAGCATTTAATTTTGAACCAAACAATACTTATTTATGTGTACGAGTATTCATATATCTTAATAAACAAAAACTTTTAGTTTTTTAGAAATAATTACACAGCAGCCCTTAAAGGCCACAATCATGACATTTGTGTAGTTTAACTGCACCTTCTTTACCTAGAGGCTACACTTTCAATTTAATTATCCAAATTAAACCAAAAGGTTTTTTCAGTGTATTCTCACATTAAAACTTTTGTGGAATTAAGTGCAGTAAATTATTTTGTTGAAATTTGTTTTAGTAATATAGATGAATATGGCTAAAAGGAAATTAGTATGTCTAGACTTAATGAAAACTGTGAGGGAAGTGAAAGATCATGTACTTTCTTCTGATTTTGGTGTTGTGATAGAAGATAGATATCCCAAAGCGAAAAACCATTTTTTAGTGCTACCAAAAGAGAATATACCCACTATATACAATGTAAGTAAAAGGTTTATTCTTTAAGCAATGAGATTTAAAAAAATGACGTCAAGCTTGACGTTAATAGATGTTTTCTCATAGAACAAAATATTGACTAAGCTCTTATAATCAAAAAGATTGTTTAAAGGCGGTAGATTTAAAAAAGAATCTATATATTGGATAAGTTCTACTGAAATAATAGTAGATGCTGGTTTTTAAAAATTTATTATCCCTGTAAGACATTATCCCTGAATTTATTGTGTTATTGCTTTAATCACAATCACATATATAAAAATTTATTAAGATAATCCATATATTATAAACTTTTTATTTATAATAGTTAACAAAGGACCATTTACAATTGCTAGATAAATTGCATATGCTTGCTATTGATGTCCTTGAAGTGAAACATTTAAAACTAGAAGACTTTAAATTTGGATTTCATAGAGATCCAAGTATGCGTCAATTACACTTGCATGTTATATCGCAAGACTTCATATCGGATTGTTTAAAAACCAAGAAACATTGGAACAGCTTTAACACAAAATTGTTTTTACCATATGAAGGTAAATTAATTAATTATTTAATCATCTTTATAATAATATAACGTCGTCTTTTAGAATTATATAATGAACTTAAAGCGGATGGGTGTGTAAAAAAGATAAATGAAGAAGAAATCAAACGCCTACTTTCAACTGATTTAAAATGTAACCATTGTTCGTTTATAGCCACAAATATGCCAAAATTAAAAATTCACTTAATCAGCCACTAAATGTGCATTTCATTAGCTAATTTATAAAATCAAATCTTAATATACAATAAATATTTTAATAAGTTTGAAGAAAATAAACTGTGTTTATTTGTACCAGCATCGACGTTACATTGCGTTCTATATGCAAAAAACTAGTTATGTGAAAAATTTCATTACATAAATTTAACTTAATGAAAATAAGAAAAAAATATTGGAATGAAGCAGCCCGGAGGCAAAACATTTTATTTAAATATTTCATAATTTTACATACTGTATTTTTGACTAATTAAATTTTATATATAATATAATTTAATACATTTTGGGTTTGAAAACAATAACAATTGAAATACATGCACAATTAGTCAATAATAGATAAAATATACACTGTGGTTTTATCATATATTATTGTAACAATCATTAACTTAATTTGTCAGTTAATTCTACTTTTGCTTGTAGTTTTTGTGCATTTCAGGTGAGATATTGTAAACATATTGCAAAATTTCCTGAATAACAGGTTCCTTTCGCGATGCAATGGAGCGCTCCATATCATCCAACTTAACACGAGTATCAGCGTCAATTTTAGCAGCTACACCTTCACGAGAACCCATGTGCTGGACAAAAACAATATAATATTTAGTACGAAAATTAAAATTTTTGAATGCTTATGAAGGTCAAGTAAAAAGGTAAAAAGTATATGTTAAGGAACTTACTTTGGCTTCAAATTCCTTAAATTGACGTTCTCGTTCCTGGCGGTATTTCTCAATCTCTTCAGTAGCTTCATCCTTTGCTTGCTTCAATCTTCTTGCCTTGCCTGTTTTTTAAAAAATCAAAACATCCATAGTGTAAATAATAATACTCACATATGCGATCATGTGATCAAAACTAAAATGGAGTTACTGTGAATTTTGTCAGACTTACGTTTTCTTGCTTCTGCAACTTTTTCAGCTGCTTTTTTTTCCGCAGCAAGCAATTGTTGTATACCCTGAGTTTGACTGGTCATATTTACTAAATTTTCTAATTAGAATATTTTTTTCAAGTATAATTGCTAGTGCACTGCTCACAAGACAAGAAGAAAAATCCAAGTGGCAAGAAAAAATATATATATCACATAATATTGTCATATGACAACTATGCATATCTCCTTGTATGGAGTATTGCTTATCGAAAAATAATCGGTTACTTGGTAGTCAAATTTTGGAACTCAGTTTCTAAATGTAACTTCAGTTGACATGTTGATTACGGAATATTATAATAAATTCTGTATTTTTATAATAATTTATTTTTGCAAATAAATTAATGTCAAAATAATTTAAATTTAATAACATGAATCTTAGTTTTTTGTTATAACAAAAAAAATTTCTATAATATTTAATAAATTGATCAAACGAAATAGTCAATATAAAATTTAAGAAATAATTTTTACTCGAAAAGTGTACACGAATTTATTTTTAAAAGTATAAAAGAGCAAACGAGAGCGGAAAAAATACATCTTAAATAGCTTTACCATATTAAGATTTTGGTTAACAATATTCTCTCAAATTGTGTCATTTTTGAATATCAAAATTACCTAGTTTTCGAACATTGTGTTTCAAACAGTTGACAGATAACAGCTGATTATTGAACAAACACATTTTGAAAACATGAATTTTATCCATATTAGGCAGCGCAACTTTTTTATTTAAAGCGGCAGCATTTTATTTTACATTGAAAATAAAACATACTAAATTTATAAAAGGTATAAATTTAAATTATCTTAGTTATGGATAAAAGCGCGAAAAGTAAAAGAGAGGCGAGGGAGGAAAAGCAAAAGGACTTAAAATTTGAAGAACAGGTAAAATATTTAAACAGAATACAGTAAGAAAAAATAAAATATTTTCTAAATTAATTCGTTAGATTTTAAAATCATTAGAAGAAACTACAACATCTGAGCAAAAATTTGAGCTGTTGTTAAAAAAGTATATAGAATCGGACCGCGAAAGCCGGCGTATCAAGCAGGATTTGAAAGAAAAAACAAGAAACTTAGAAGTAGTGCAACGGGAAAAAGAAAATCTTCAACGAGAGCACAACAAAAATGTCCTTATGAAGTGAGTGCAGATAAAATATACTGTGTGTTATATATATATATATATATGAAATTTTTTTATTATTTATGTAGAGACAAATTACAAGAAGTTTGCAGAGAGCAGCAAAAATTAATTAAATCAGTTAAAAATGAAAGTTTACAAAAAATACGTGATGAAGAGGAACGACGTAAGGAAACACAATTAAAATTTCAATCTTCTCTGAACGAAATAACACAATCACTTTCAAAAAATAATGAAGAGAATCTGAAGTTAAGAGATCATAATGTCGAAATGACACAGAAGTAAGAAGTTCTAAATTGAAAATAAAACTTATCGTTACCAAAGTAATAAATCATTTAAATATTTATATATCAAATACACATAGTAAAGAAAGCCTTTGGTCACCCATAATATTTTTCTTAAATTTCGCATAACTAATTAAATTTTTACTCAAATTAATTTTTGTTTTCTGATTTATTTTAACCAAAGAAACAACAATGAAGTTCAAACATAAAATGAAAACAGTTATTATTTAAAAAAAAATTAAATAGTTATATGCAAAAGTCACAATTTTAAAAGCAAAAAAAGTCTGTCTTCACTCCTTAATATTTGGAATTACCGTTAATTTAAATTCGCTTGCAAGCATAAACGTGTCATTAAATGGTAATTATATATCAGTTGACTTCCTAAAGAGTCTAAAAATTAATCATTTAAAATTATTTTTTTAAATAAACAGTAAATTTTTACAATGGAAAACAAAAGACGTAAAATTAGTGTTAATGAACGACAAATAACTGTTAAATTTTGAAAAGATGGCGTAAACCAACGAAAAATTGATAAAGATATTGGTCGTCAATATTCATATGTGCAGAGAGTTATAAATAACTTCAAAGAGAAGAGTAGTTACGTTTTTAAACCTCGCACTGTTCGCCCTTCAATTCTGTCGGATAGAGAAAGACGCAGCGTCATTAACCAGGTGAAAGGAAATCCAAGAGTAATAGCTTCCAAACTAGCTGAACATATTGCTGAAATACTTGAAAAAAAACATGTCCTGATACTGTGCGAAAAATTTTGAAGAAAAGCAAGTATTATACCCGGGTTACAAGAAAGAAGCCATACATATAATAATACATATATATAATAGAATAAAATGATTAAGCTTTGCAAGAACGCATGTAAATAAACCTATGGAGTTCCGAAAATGAGTTATTTTTTCGATAATTTTGCATATATATATATATATGAAATTAAAGGTAAAAAACTTGTTTGGAGAAAATCATGCACAGCCTATGATAAACAAAATTTAATTTCAATGGTAAAACATGGTGGTAGAGGCGTAATGGTTTGGGGGTGTATTGCAAATAATGGTGCTGCTAATCTTGAATTTATACAAGATACAATGGATAAACATGGGTATCTAAATATACTAAAAACAAATTTGAAAGAAAATGACAGTATGTTAGCGGTTGAGGCAACTTTTTTGTTTCAGCAGGACAACGACTCTAAGCAAAGAGTAGCGATTGTACGGATTTGGCTGCTAAACCATTCTCACAGGTAACTTCAAACACTACCAGAATCACCAGATCTTATTCCCACGGAATATTTGTGGGTTTATTTGGATAATAAGATTCGCCAGCACTAGATTTCCAGTAAGGATATGTTAAGCAATGTCATCGAGAAAGAATAACTAAAAATAAACGCACAGGTTACTGCAAGCTGGTTGAGTTCATGCAAAGTGATTTAAATCACTAAAGTGATTTAGCGCAGAGGTTATCCCACAGGCTATTAAATTGTAGATTTCTGTGAATTTTAATTGTTTTAATTGAAATATTAAGAAATGTCCGCAGACTTTTTCTGCATTAAAATTGTTCCTTTTGCATATAATTGTATTTGATTTTTTTTTTTAAAGAATAACTGTTAATTTTTTATATTTGAACTTCATTGTTGTTTCTTTGGTTAAAATAAATTAGAAAACAAAAATCAATTTAAGTTAAAATTAAATAAGTTATGCGAACTTGAAGAAAAATGTTGTGGGTGATCGCAGACTTTTTCTGCATTAAAATTGTTCCTTTTGCATATAATTGTGTTTATTTTTAAAGAAAAACTGTTAATTGTTTATGTTTGAACTACATTGTTGTATCTTTGGTTAAAGTAAATCACAAAACGAAAATCAATTTGAGTAAAAATTAAATAAGTTGTGCGAAATTTAAGAAAAATATTGTGGGTGACCGCAGAATTTTTCTGATATGTGTATATATAAATATTGATATATATATATCAACAATTTAATAGTTTATAATTTTTAATATAATTTTAATAATTTTATTGTATTTTAACTAAAAATATCTAAATAGACTTTTTACATAAGTCCTTTTTTAAAATTTAATTTGATTTTTATAATACAAATGCGAATTTTACAGACTAAAATTTTTGGCTGATCAATATCGCACACGAGAGTTACAAATGGAGAAATTAAACGAGCAGGTACAACTAGAATCTCAATTACATCAAGCAAAACTTAATAAAGTTGAAGTAGCATCAGCTATGGAAAAGGAAATATTAATCAAGTAAGTGCTATGATTGTTCTCAAAATGTGTTTAAAAAACAAAAAAGAATACTTTAGGTATCTGCTGGTAACTGATATGTTTTTATAAGCAGTGTTTCAAAGTCGATTTTTTCAAGTGTTGTTATTAAGCTCTATTTAAAAACTTCATTAACTTGATAAAAATTAATTAATGGCTTGATCATTATTTAAGCCAATCATAGAAAATGTCTTGTTTAAGTGAACTTGTAGATATTTTTGTGTCAATAAAATACATTTAGGAGAAAACATTTAATATTAAATTAATAACAATTTGATATGCAATTACAGAGCAAACTCCTGCACTTCGTTAATGCATTTTGAGATTGCTCATCTTAGAGTTCAAATATAAACATTAAAATCAACACCCAAATTGTCAACTAATAATAAAAAAATAGAATAAAAACAGTATCTGCTACTAGCACTAAAAGTGAAATAACAATTTTACAAAAAATTTCTGTAGAAATGTTTTAATGCGTTTTGGATTGAATTAATAAAAAAATTACTTTACAAGTACACAAAAAGTGATATCTAACTTATAGTCATAATATTGCAATGAATGTATATATGTATATATTCATTACAATAAACGAATTTTTATCATTTTTAGAGAAAAACAAATTGCTTTAGAAAAACTACTTCAAACGCAAACAGCTTTGAAGGAACTAGCAGAACGAGAAACTGCGTTAAAAGAACAACTAAATCTATATACTGCCAAATATGATGACTTCCAAAGTTCCTTAAAAAAATCCAATGATGTTTTTACAACCTACAAAATAGAATTAGAAAAGGTAATTTGTTTGTACAAAAGTTATTTAAGAAAATTATTTAATATATATCATTATTTATATAGATGTCCAAGAATACCAAAAAACTGGAAAAAGAATCATTGGAATGGAAACATAAATGGGAAAAGAGTAACGCTACACTCATTGAGCTTGCTACTGAAAAGCAAGAGCGTGATGATCATGCTAAACGTTGTAATAAACAAGTGGAACAACTACAAAAACTATTACGTGCACTACAGCACGAACGAACCCACCTTTATAATTCTTTACGAGATAATAATATTGAATTACCAGTACTACCGCCACTACCACTAGAACCGGCACCGATACAGACAACGCCAATAACTAGTGTAACTGATAAGGACAAAATGGAAGTAATGACAAAATATTGTGATGAATTGAAACAAACGCTGGCTAGCTTACAGAATCAAATTAAAGAAATTAACATACAAAAGAGTGCCGAGGAATCTAAATTGCAACTACTAAGTGAAGCACATACCAAACAACAGAAGCAGCCTAATGATGAGTCCAAAAAAAGCAAGAGCAAAAAGAAAAGCAAAGCAAAAAAGAAGAAAGCTATTGAGAAAGAATCAACACCTGATTCTGTTTCGTCTTTAAACAAAAATGCAAATGAGGACGATGATGATTTAGTTAACGTTGGTGATGAAAATGATGATGATGATATTGCAGCTGAAGTTAAACGTATGCAGTTAAATGCAAAAGAAATTATGGATTCAGCAATTGATGCAGCAGTCGCTTCAATGACAGACGCTTTAGTTGCAAATGTGGAAAAAATTATTCTTAGCGATGATAACCTTCAGATTGTCGATGAGACCTTGCTGCAAAACTGTGAAGCCGAGAACAGTAATACTGAAGAAACTGCCACTAATTTTATTGCAGACACAGTGCCAAATTAATATAGCATTTTCTATTCGAAAAATACATAATCATATACAACACATTTAACATGATTTTTGTTTAATTATTTTTCTTAATCAAAAAACAAAAAAAAAACCAAAAAAATAATCTAATTTTCAATTGTTAAATACTTTTACGATATTAAAATTTTTTGTTTGACTTTAAAAAAATAAAACACAAATATTCAGTTATTTTAATTTTATGTTCACATTTGATTTGATATTTATATAAAACATAAAATTCTACTTTTTACCGTTTATTGCGTTACATTTTACATTTTTAGTAGATGTCACACAGAAATAGTTCAAAAATATCAAATTTGCTCTTGAAAAGCATTAAAAACTTGTTCTTTTTAAATCAATATTCCTATTAATAATATATCGGTACCAAAACCAAAAAATTTTATTTATAAAAATAAACTAATTTAAATGAAGATTTTTACTATTGAAGCAAATGATACGCTATATCACTTACTGCTGTCGCTGTATCAATTTAAGATTTAAGCTAAGATAAAATATGCGAAATATGGAGCAGCATTTAAAAGTAAACTAGCAAACAATGACAGAATTTCGTCGATAACTAATGAAATTTAAATTTCAAAAAATTGTTTGGTGTAATAATTATACCCATTATGTTCTGTTATTTTATTTTTGCAACAAAAATTTTGGGCAAATCATAGACAAAAAAATTGTTTGTATTACACTTTGGACTTCACAGCACTTATTTTAATAATCACAACTTCGGAGGATGGGAAGAAGTGCTTGATATAACACTTCTATCTAAAATCCAGACATTGTAGTTAGTAATTGGAAAGTATCTGACAAGAAATCCACTTCGGATCATAGTTGGATTCTCTTCAGTTTAAACATTAAGCCAAATCATACCATCCCCTTTAGAAACCCGAAGAAGATAAAATGGGACATTTTTACAAGGGTAACTAAGGTGGAACTTAATAAAGTAAAACAAATCAAAATTTATTCTACTAGTGAGCTAGACGAGAGGATATATAATCTTGAGAAAGCTTTTAATATAGCTTACAAGAAATCTGGTCCAATAAGTAGAAGCAAAAAATCTTTTCCACCTTAGTGGAACTCAGAATTAAGTGATCTCAGGCAGAAAACATAAAAACAGCTACAAGCTACAAGCTACAAGAACAATAGTTTGCGTGAAAATAAGGATTGTCTCAAAACTTATAAGAAAGCTATCGGGGAGACCAAAAGTAATGGCTGGAAGGAATTTTGTAAGTCAATTGAATCAACTTCATCCTCTGCTAGGCTCAGCAAGGTTCTATCCAAGGAAAGTCCTAATACTTCTTATCTCAAGAAAGAGGACGGCACATGAACTGAAACCTCTGCTTAGACACTAAGATTACTATTAGATACTCATTTCCCAAACTGCGAAGATGATGCTAGGGAAATTGGTTCAATCACCTTAGCAAGCACACCATCGCAGGTGGCTGAAGGTTTGGACGGTATTCTCTCCATCATGTTGCAAAAATTGCAATACTTAGTGGTTCCATGGTTCAATATAGTTATGTACCACTTAGTTGGAATCAGGTTAAAGTCGTTTTTATACCCAAGGTAGGCAAAATCGGACACGAGTCCGCCAAAGATTACAGGCCGATTAGTCTAATTTCATTCCTACTAAATTCAATGGAGAGGGTAATAGAGCTTCAACAATCTCTAAATCCCAGCATGCTTACCTCAAGGGTAGATCTACGGAAACAGCTCTACATGAGGTCATTCGTACTCTGGAAAAATCGATTCATTTTAAACAATACTCGTTGGCAACCTTTTTAGACACTGAGGGGGCTTTTAACAATGTCACCAATCCATGACTCGCTTTCCAGAATAGGTTTAGAGGAAGAGTTAAAAAATTGGATAGTTACAATGCTAAAAACAAGGACTATTCAGTCAAAGTTAGGCAGCATAACCCATACTAAGCACGTAAGTAGAGGTACGCCACAAGGAGGGGTTATTACACCACTACTGTGGCTGCTGGTCGTGAATAATATTCTTAATATTCTAGGTAAGATAGGGGTGAAAATAGTAGCGTATACGGATGACGTGGTCATTCTAGTGTCAGGTATGTTCCCTAACGTAATAAGGGATATTATGGAAGGGCCTTGGTTAAAATAAGTACCTGGGTCACAGGTTATGGACTAGGTATTAACCCAGGAAAAATTAAAATAATGCTGTTTACCACCAAAACCAAAATACTGGCTTTCAAGTTGCCTTCACTAAACGGGCAACAATTAATACTATCGGAAAAAGCCAAATATCTAGAAATTCTGCTAGATAGTAAGCTAAACTGGAAAAACACTGTTGATCTTCTTATCTAGAAGGCATGTGTAGCTTTCTACCATATTCTTGTAA
>NC_051847.1:114172902-114181305 GCF_002237135.1 Teleopsis dalmanni | reverse complement strand
ATTTCTTCTTCATTTATCTTTTTTACACACCCATCCGCTTTAAGTTCATTATATAATTCTAAAAGACGACGTTATATTATTATAAAGATGATTAAATAATTAATTAATTTACCTTCATATGGTAAAAACAATTTTGTGTTAAAGCTGTTCCAATGTTTCTTGGTTTTTAAACAATCCGATATGAAGTCTTGCGATATAACATGCAAGTGTAATTGACGCATACTTGGATCTCTATGAAATCCCAATTTAAAGTCTTCTAGTTTGAAATGTTTCACTTCAAGTACATCAATAGCAAGCATATGCAATTTATCTAGCAATTGTAAATGATCCTTTGTTAACTATTATAAATAAAAAGTTTATAATATATGGATTATCTTAATAAATTCTTATATATGTGATTGTGATTAAAGCAATAACACAAATCCAGGGATAATGTCTTACAGGGATAATAAATTTTTAAAAACCAGCATCTACTATCATTTCAGTAGAACTTATCCAATATATAGATTCTTTTTTAAATCTACCGCCTTTAAACAATCTTTTTGATTATAAGAGCTTAGTCAATATTTTGTTCTATGAGGAAACATCTATTAACGTCAAGCTTGACGTCATTTTTTTGAATCTCATTGCTTAAAGAATAAACCTTTTACTTACATTGTATATAGTGGGTATATTCTCTTTTGGTAGCACTAAAAAATGGTTTTTCGCTTTGGGATATCTATCTTCTATCACAACACCAAAATCAGAAGAAAGTACATGATCTTTCACTTCCCTCACAGTTTTCATTAAGTCTAGACATACTAATTTCCTTTTAGCCATATTCATCAATATTACTAAAACAAATTTCAACAAAATAATTTACTGCACTTAATTCCACAAAAGTTTAAATGTGAGAATACACTGAAAAAACCAAAACTGGATAATTAAATTGAAAGTGTAGCCTCTAGGTAAAGAAGGTGCAGTTAAACTACACAAATGTCATGTTTGTGGCCTTTAAGGGCTGCTGTGTAATTATTTCTAAAAAACTACAAGTTGTTATATGTCAATATGTCAATACCGTGTGCGAGTTTTTTTTTTTTATTGAATCACTTAAAAGGTCTAACAATAATTATTTAAATCTTACATACTAAAACATTCATTCAAAGTTTATGTCACTACTTAAACTTTCTTTGTTTAAAACGTAAAGATTCTTAATTTTTGATTTTTAAAGTTTTTAACTTAATGTGGTAATACATTTCAGATGCATTAAAAGCATGCCGGTAAATCTGGTCTTTTGAGACGGGATATATTTCTTGTTCTTGTAAGATATTGAGCGAGTGGGTTTGGATGTACCATTATTTTAGTGTCATATTTCTGCCGTAGGAGGATTAATTCGTCTTTGACTAGAGGCACTTGAAGGTTCATATGTATGATAGAATTTCTGAGGAACCAAGGGGATCCTGTTAATAACGAAGTATTTTTGACTGACTGCGCTGTATAACATCGATGTTTGACGCGCTGGCTTTACCCCAGAGTTGGGCCCCGTAAGTTCATATGGGCTTAATCATAGTTTTATATAACAGGACTTTATGAACAAGCTGTGATCTTGAATTTTTATTGAGTAGCCAATTCAACTTAAGGAACCTTAATTTTATTTGTGTTTTTTTTTGCGGCTATGTGTTTTCATGTCAATCGTCGGTGTAAATGAATACCAAGATATGTAATGCTTTGGGATGCTGATATAACGACGTTATTGAGTGTTACGGGTGGACAAGTATCTTTTCTAAGTGTAAAAGTTATATGTGTACTTTTTAGCTTATTTACTTGTATGCGCCACTTGGATAGCCAGTTTTGGACGTCCTTGAGATGAGCCTGTAGTTTGCAACTCGGTGGTCTTATTCAATTGTACTGTGTTTATGACGGAAACCAAATTGGTGAGTTGGAATGATGTAATTTTCTTCATTGAACGGGAGAAGCTTTGTTAACAATAATTTTTCAAATAGCTTAGAAAGGGTTGGCAGTAAGCTAATTGGTCTGTAGGAGGTTATTTATGTTACATCCTTGCCAGGTTTTGGGATCATTGTGATTTGAGACGTTTGCCAAGCGAAAGGAAAATATCCGACTCTAAACATTGCGTTGAATAAAAAAGAAAACATTTTTATAGCAATACCCGTAAGCTGAGATATCATTTCATTGGTTATAAGATCATGAGCAGGAACTTCCTTTATTTGAAGTCAATAGTTTTCTTGATCTCATTAGGACTGACTTTTATTGGATTATTTATTGCATTTCTAATGCTGGCATTAATTTCTAAATGACCAGTAGATGAGTTGGGTATAAAAACCGTTTGCAGGTGTTCAGCAAAAGCTAAAGCTTTTTCTTCGTTACTCCTTGCCCATTTTCCGTTTCCCAAACTAAACCGCCTTAAGGGTGGTTTAGTTTCTTTTGGGCCTTTTAACCGCTTAGTGGTTTTTCATAATGACAAATTATCTTTTCCGGAAGGGGAGAGGTTTTCCGTAAATTTTTGTATATTTTTATCCAGTTCTTTATCTAAAGTTTCTTTTAATACTCTTAACTTAGCTGCTTGATAAAACATTTACTTTGCGGATGGAGATCTAGTTCGTTGCCATTCTCTTGGTAGACGCCGTTTTTCTTTTAAAAGTTTTTCAATTAGAGCGGATATCCTTTTTGGAGGCTTTGGGTCGGGGTCATGCATGTTGGGTGTTGCGTGCACTGCAGCTGCGGTTATAACAGTCGTAAGATCATACAAGGCGAAGTCTATATCTATCTCTTTTCTGAGCTTGGGTTTAAAGTTTATGTGACTTAACAGTCACATGTATGTATTTTCGGAACTTCATCCAGTTAGTTTGTTTGGATGTAAGCTTAAATGATTTTCCGTAACAGAGTGCTTTATTTGAAACAGTTATCAGGACAGGCGAGTGATCAGAAGACCATTCGCAACAAGTTTCAGAATTTATAATGTTTCGGTCTATGCCTCTGACAACACCAAAATCAATTAGATCAGGAATTTTACATGAGTCTGGAGGCCAATAGGTTGGTTGACCTGAAGAGGTAAAATCAAGGTTCATTGGGCGATTTGATAACGCTAAGTAGAAGACTTTGCCTATAGGATTAAAAACCCGTTAGCCCCAGTGTGTGTATTTAGCACTATAATTGCCTGCAGCTACATACTTTTTGCCAAGTGTTTTAAAAAATTCGATAAATTGCGTGTGAGTTATATTAAACCTGGGTGGGCAGTAAACTGACGATGTCACTATATCTTCGTTCCAGCATTCAAGATAAATGGACGTGGCCTGCAAATAATCCTTAGCAAATTCTTCAATTGCTTTTGATTAAAACTACTGTACCTCCCCGAGCCTTGTCGTCTGGGTAATTAGTGTGATAAAATTTATATTCAGGTATAGAGAAGTGATTTTTATTTGTTAAATGAATCTTGGATAAGAGTAAGACGTCTATTTCATTTGTGTTTAGGAATAATTGGATTTCACGCTTTCTTTGGCTTACGCCATTGCAGTTCCATTGACATATTTTTATGGAAATTATTTAGAAACGATAGAGTTTAGAAGTTGCTGCTGAGTTTTAAGTAGTTCATGGAACATCGATTGCATTGAAATCATAAGCTGATTCATTTGTGAAACAGAGTTTTTTAATTCATCACCGTCTGTAGAGTAGGGTTTTCCGATTGAGTAATATTGCTTGGTATGTTAGAAGAATTTTTCATAACGTTTGCGTAAGTTAATTCTTTACTGTTTGTTGCTATAATAGAAGCGGCTTGATTTGTTTGGGGAAATTGTTCATTGGTATATACGAAATTTCTTTGCGAGATGTTAGGTCTATTGGTAATTTTATTTTTCAAGTCTTTGAAAACGGGGCATCCTTGGCAGTTATTGCATTTAATAACAACATTATTTCCATTTTTAGCTGGATAATTAGACGAGGCATGCAGCTCTTTTGGTGTGTCCATATTCGAGGCAGTTATTACATTGAACTATATTTGTACGCTTGTGTGGCTCTTCAATGGTTATTTTTCTGTGCAATAAATAGCGAAGCTCATATATTGGGTGAATTTTGTTTTTTCCACATTTGCTGCTTTCTGGTTCTAATTCAATTTTAAAGAAAGTTTGCGGAATTTTGTTTTTTTTTGACTTTAAAACCGGCTAAATGCAAGGTTTTTTTGAATTCGTCTGTGCTTACATTAGATTCGACGCCTTTTAAAACAACAACAAGCCCTTTACTGCTTTCCAGTTGGTATGTGTAAAAGTGTTTCTTATTTTTTTCGAGTAGATCTGTTACGATACGAAAATAATTTTCGGCATACACTTGTATTTTTGTTTCATCTATGTTGACTTTCTTGAGGAGGACTACGTGAAGGGTTTTTATTTCCAATATCTCATACGAGAATATGGTCAAATTATTAATTTTTTTTTGGGATGTTCAACTGGGTGTTGCGATTTTGGGGTCTCAGCTTTCGCTTTTTACTAACAGCTGTAATGTAGCGGTCTGTGCTGGTCTGTATGAACGCACCAGCAGACTTTTCTTCGCTTGCTGTCATATTGATCTTTTCGGTACTTAGATCAGTGGGGTCGTAAGCTTTTTGTGATAACGTATTCGTTGTTCTTGTTGTTGTTGATGTTGATGGAGTAACAGTGATTGGAATTTGTTTTGCCGATAGGATATTGTTAATTGTTGTTGGTATCGTCTTATCATCACTTGCCAATTTGCTACGTATACGGGGAGGAGTTCGGTGTAGACTCATGTAGTAATTTATGTACAAACGTATGTACAAACAGCACCTATAATTATTGTTTAGCGTCTTTTTGGCTTATATTGTATTAAAAAGAAATTATTGTATTAATAAATTAAATATTAAATAAATATTAAATTAATATTTAATTATTCAATATTAATAATATAAGTTTTAATTTTACTTAAGAATTTTTCAATCAATATTTTAGGCGTCCTTTTGCGTATTTATTTATTTCATTTATTTAACATAAGTTTGTTATTTAGCTATATAATTACACAGTGGCGTCGCTAGGCGTCAGCCATGTCGGCGACTGCCGACGGCCTCGCGCTCACGGGGGCCTCGCAAAAAAGTTACCGACTGTGGATTCTAAGCACTTAATAAATATTTTGAACAATTTGGTTTTATAATGGCGTTTACCGTATTCAAAGTGTTCCCGAATGTTTATATAGTAACCAGATTCATGTTCACAGTTCCAGTCAGTATAGCTTCGTGGAAAGAAGCTTCTCAAAGTTAAAATTGATTGAGACGTACTAGAAAAGTATGATAATCCAAGAGAGACTATCTCCATTGGAAATTCTATAAACTGAAACAAAAATAGCCCGCGTGCCCCTGGGGGAGGCCCTGTCCTGTCTTGAAAAAAGGTGACCCGACGATTTGCGCCAACTATCGCGGGATTAGCCTAATACCTGTCGCGTACAATGTTCTTTCAACTGTACTGTGTGAAAGATTGAAGCCACATGCCAACTCACTGATTGGACCTTATCAGTGCGGCTTTCGACCTGGTCGCTCCACCATTGATCAGATATTCACACTACGACAAATCCTGGAAAAAGCCCACGAACATAACATCGACACTCATCACCTTTTTGTCGATTATAAAGCAGCTTTCGATAGCCCTATTAGGGATCGCGTTTACGCCGCAATGTCTGAGCTCGGTATCCCTGCAAAATTAATTCGACTTTGCAGAATGACGCTGAGTAATACCCGTAGCTCCGTCAAGGTAGGATCGAGTCTCTCTGAACCTTTTGATACCGTGCGAGGCTTCAGACAAGGTGATCCCTTATCATGTGACCTCTTCAATTTCGTCATGGAAGTGATCATGCGCAGGGCAGGTGTTCATCGTAATGGAACAATATTCTACAAATGTGTCCAGCTCCTTGCTTACGCCGACGACATAGACATCATTGGGCGTAGCAAGCGTGATGTTACAGCTGCTTTTGCTGCTATCGAAAAGGAATCTGCAAGAATGGGTTTACCGGTGAATGAGGGAAAAACGAAGTATATGTCGGCTACTGGTAGAAATGTGCGTCGCTCGGACACCGGGCTAGTGGCTGGCGACTATACTTTCGAATCTGTCAAGGATTTCATCTACCTTTGCACCGCCGTAACGAATACAAATGATGTCAGTCTGGAGATCAGAGAAAGAATCACCATTGCTAATAGGTGCTACTATGGGCTCAGTAGGCAATTGGGATGTAGAGCCCTCTCTCGACAAACGAAACTTACGCTCTATAGGTCGCTCATCCTCCCTGTGCTTCTGTATGGCGCAGAAGCATGGACGTTATCACAGAATGATGAAGCAGCACTGGGAGTGTTCGAGAGAAAAGTTCTTCGTAAGATCTTTGGTCCTCTACGAGTTGGCGACGACTACCGCATTAGAATGAACCACGAGCTGTACGAGCTTTATCACGACATTGATGTAATTCAGCGCATTAACATCCAGCGGCTGCGCTGCGGCTTGGTCATGTCGTGAGAATGGATGAAGACGCTCCGGCGAAAAAGGTGTTTGAAGCAGTAGTTGGCGGAAGAAGACGTAGAGGTAGACCGTGTCTCCGGTGGAGTGATCAAGTTGAGGGAGCACTAACTGGACTTGATATACGAGACTGGAGAAGGCGCGCACGCAGCAGAGGCGCCTGGGGAGACATGCTGCGTCAGGCCGAAACTCGGTAACGGGTTGTTATGGCCACATAAGTAAGTAAGTAAGTAAGAAACAAAAATAGCAGCAAATTATGATATAATTTAAAAAAAAATTGAGTGAGGCTAAAAGTAGGAAAATTTATTTAGTTTAATTTGAGTTTATTTTAATTTGATTAGTAATGAAACTTTCAATCAGGGTTTGTCGTATTAGTGAATGTAACTTATTTACTTTTACAACTGGGTTATAAAGGGGGCCTCGCAATTCGGATATCGCCGTCGTGCAGAGTTGGTCTAGCTCCACCACTGCAATTACACAATTATTCAAATTTGTGACTTGTAATTTGTTTAGTTATTCTACCCGTTTGCAACAGTTTTCTTGTAAATTTATTTTGATCTTTATTTGCTGTATCTATCAGCTATTTTCATGTGTATGTGATTTAGAGAAAAGTAAACAAATTCGGAAACAAATCCAAAATTTATTTTTTTTACAAAAAGAAATAAATGAATAAAGTACTAGTGTTGCTGAAAAGCTACGCTTTCTTTGTATGGTGACAAAGAAGCTTTATTTAAAATTTAGAGGGTTTTTTCGAATAGCAAAGAAAGATATAAAGCACAAACACAAAAATTTATTTAAATTTTTATTGAAATTTAAAATTTTATTTAAACTAATTAAATAAAATTCGATTATTTCATAAGACCACTGATGAAGAGTTCTTGGTAATACTCGAAATACTTGTATGGTCAGCCAAATTTCAATAAAAATTAAAATAAATTTTTGTGTTTGTCCTTTATTTCTTTCTTTGCTTTTCGAAAAAACCCTCGAAAAAGAAATAAATATAATAATATTTTAATTTTATCGAGCACTATTATATTTGTTTTTTTAATCTTGTTTAAGAGTCACTGTCTCGATTATTTGTAATGAGTTTAATGTCACTTTTCACTTACATAACACCGAAAGTAGCGGAGTGATTTTTTTGCGCGCCAAGTCTTGCGACGATGATATATATGTATGAGGTAAAGTAAATTGAAATTTCCTAGGGATTTTTTGGACTGCACTTATGTTAACATTGATTTATTTATTTATTGCACTTATTTATTATTTCTGGTTAAAAGTTTTCAAATTTATATATTTATTTATAAAGAGATCTTTCGAACAGTAGTGAACTACAACAACAAAAAATTATTTTTTATATTATTTTAATTAATTGAATTTTTGGCTGACCATACAGCTGTTTCGAGTATTGCCAAATACCCATCGTCTTGGAAATAATTCATGTATTTAATTATTTGTAAATAATTATTTTTGAGACTACAAGTACCAGGAATCGAACTCGGGTCCTGTCAAATGTGAAGCTCAGAATCAGCGCACCTTAACCAATTGATCCAAAGCCGTACTTGACTTTTTTGTTCGCATATTTTTGCTGGAATTTTGTTACTTTTACTATGAAAGCTTTTTATTAACAATTTTACTTGCTGTGTTTATATTAGAACGAAATCATAAACCAGCTGTAATATAATCGAATTAATTAATTAATTATATTTTTAATTTTAATTGTTAAATTTCAATACTATTTTGTTCGTAGAGGCATTATTTGTTGCATGATTTGTTCTTTCTTATGTATAGAACCTAATCTAGGAACGTAATGCTGAGAAAGTCATGGTAATGTTACTCCACTAGTTTTATTATTAAACATATTATAAAATTTTTACAATGGTAACACCAAATTTACCTAATTTTT
>NC_051847.1:114163760-114172802 GCF_002237135.1 Teleopsis dalmanni | reverse complement strand
GAACCTAATCTAGGAACGTAATGCTGAGAAAGTCATGGTAATGTTACTCCACTAGTTTTATTATTAAACATATTATAAAATTTTTACAATGGTAACACCAAATTTACCTAATTTTTATCTAATTTACTGGTAAATAACAACATTTGCTGCCATGCCGACATAATTTACTACTTCCCTTAAAGTTAAAGTTATACCTAAAGCTTTAAGTTAACATACGAGTATATTTCATTGCAATGCAGTTATTCAAGACATTTTAATAAATTTACCTACAATTTTAAAAATACAATAGATAACAATTTATATAGGATATTTCGCTAGAAATTGTTCAAATTTATTAGAGTATTAAACAAATTTTTAAACAAATATTTAATACTTAATCCAATACTAATTGAATGCGTTTTCATGCTTAGGTCATGTGTGAGTTAGGTAAAGTTGATGCTAATACCAGGTTCGCACTATCTCATTTAGGCACTTGCTCATTTATATAAATGAGGAACCGTTCACATAATAATGAGCTCATTTATACAGCTTTTAGAACTTTTATATGTCAAAAAAGCTATAAAAGAACTTTCTTTTGTTTACAAATAAAACACAAAGAAAAATTTTGGTATTATGTAAAATAAATATTTTAAAATGGGAAACGCGGAAAATTAAACATATATATAATGTTGTGAATTTTTTAATAGAAGAAAGAAAGCATTTTTGAATGTAATGTCGTGCAATGATCGAAAATATTACTTAATAAAAAAAAGCAATGGAATACTTTCCTAATAATTGTAGCAACCGAGAAGTGCTGCTTGGTGTGCACCAGTAATGATTATTAAATAAAGTTTAAAATTAACATTTTTTTTCAGAAAAGAACAAAGAAATTCTGGGAAGTGGATTGCCAGAAAAATGGTCCAAATTTTTTCAAAGAAAATTTTCGCATGAGTTTGGAATGTTTTAAGGAGTTATGTGAATTATTAAAAGGACTACAGAAAACAGATACAACCTTTCGAATTTCAATTTCTTTAGAAAAGAGAATTGCTATTGGCTTGTATTGCCTTGGGTCGTCGGCTGAATACAGAAGCGTAGCAAATCTGTTTGGCGTTGGCAAGTCAACCGTGTGCATTTGCCTGAAATTATTTTGCCAGGAGGTGTGGAAAATTCTTTCACCCTTGTACATGAATGCATTTCCATTAACAAGCGACAAGGTGAATGAGTGCATCAGAGGATTTGAGGTTCTTGGTTTTCCACAATGTTTAGGTGCAATGGGTAAGTTTTCAATTTACTATTACTGAAACATATTAATTGTAAACAACATTAAAGATGGAAGCCACATTGAAATAAAACCAGAATCTCAGAATGCTGTTGACTACTATAACTATAAAGGGTGGTACTCGATTGTTTTGTTTGCCCTCGTAGATTATAGGTAAGTAATTTATAAGTAAATAAACAACGAAATTTCAATAAATGCGCAAATATATTTTACTGTTTATTTACAGATACCGTTTTCTTAATATAAATGTTGGGTATCCTGGAAGAGTCAATGACTCTTTTATTTTTGAAAATTCATCACTTAAGAGCCAGTTAGAAAATTGTATTGCTTTAGAAGACAAAAGTAGGGTGATTAATGGTGTCTTTTTGCCATTGACATGAATCCATCTGAAATAAATGAATATATCTCACTAAAAAATTAAATATTTCATTGATATATTAAATCATTTATATACATGTTATATATTAATTACATTTCAATTAATAAAACAGATTATATTCAATACTACTTTCTCAGTGTACTTGTTTACAGCACAGTTGTTGTTTGTTTACATTTTATATTTAAAAATATATGACAGATACTTCAAATTTTGGTCATTTCCCTTCTGGGAAATTTTTTTTAAAGGGTTGCATTCGACAATTTTGGTCTAAAATGAGCTGATTTATTGTAAATCAGCACATTTATATGAAAGCTCTTTGTATGGTAAATCATGCTCATTAGTGATTATAATGAGCAAAACCGCCTAAATGAGATAGTGTGAATGTACTATAAGCCAAATGGGAGATTTTTTAGGATTTTTTGCACTGCACACATTCAGCCAATTATAGAATTTCCTTCATTTAGAACGCAACTTAGCGTAACTCGCACACGTCCTTAGTATTCAAAATTTAATCAATTTCAGAATTTTTTTTCAATAAAAAATGATTATTCGAATTTAAAAATATGAACTACTCCAAATGATTATTAACGGAAAAATCGAAGGGAAACGCGATATTGTGTAACGACTTATTTGCGGTCGTTGCTTATTTGCTGAGGTATGCTCAGTCTCGCCAAAGTCGTCACAATAAATTTATAGATTGTGACCAAAATATTCAAAGTGCTGCGTTTTTATTTCAATTTCTTTGTTTACGAAATGCTTTATTTTGAAATTTATAAATTTTAAACTTATATATAATTTAAGGAAACAAATTTATTTTTTTTTTTTGTTTAAAAAAAAAATATATATAAACAAAATTTGTATGTGTGGCTTTTTTTTTAAGCGGAAAAAAAAATAAATAGAGATGTCTTTTGAGTGCTTTCAGTGCTTAAATGTCCTTGATAGATCTTCCTCCTTCAGGCCCCCTGGTGTTGTATTCTTCTGACTTTGTCTAACAGAATTGTATTTATTAGTGGGCTTATTCTGAATCTTGTAAGAATTACTTTATATACTGTCGGCGTGAGACAGGTGGCGTGTTCAAGCGTTTCAATACAATTATGCCTTCGTTTGGAGATTTTCGTTGTAGTCAGTCTCTCCTGTGTGATAGACTGGCTTTCGACACAGTCGACGTGATACCACCAGTCGTGTCTTAATATTGCAAAGTAATTATTCCTTCTTTGGGATATTTCTGATAGAGAAAATATCCTAATGAATATATTAATTTTAGAAATTCTTTTGGACACAGTCGACGTGAAACCCCCTTCGTGTCTTAATAATTATTATACCTTGGTGTAGATATTTCTTTCATATAAAATATCGTTATAAATATATTAATATTAGAAATTATCTTGGACACAGTCGACGTGAAACCACCTGTCATGTCTTAATAATTCTATTATACCTTTGTGCCTCTAGAGCTTAGCTGACTTGGTCTTCCAAGGTGTATGTTCCTTTGAAGTAATATTGCAAGTCCCCTTCATATGAAAAGTGCGTGTCTTATATGCCTTAACAGCCGAGCTTTTTGAGTAGCGTTTCACTTTATTTACAGCTGATCTCACGCAAGTCTTGTTTTTAGTTTGCCGTTCTGCTTGTGCACTTTACGTCTCTTTGAGCTTCTCTTGCGGCGAATATTTTTGGCAGTTCTTGTTTTCTATTCTGCTGTTTTGTTTTGATTATTGCAAAATGTGATTAAAAATTTATTTCGTGCTTCTTTTGATTTTTTTAATTTAGTTTAACAAATATTAATTTAATAATAATTAATTAATTTAATATTAATTAATAAAAATTAATTCAAAAAAAAAAAAAAAATAGAAATGTAATTTATAAATAAGTCAGGTAAGTGTATGATTCATTTAATTAATTATATTTTTAAATTTTATTTCAATGTAATTGCAGATCACTTGGTTATGTTGTGGGTGCATGCTGCAATTAGTTTAATGCGGGGTGGATTTTGATGAGTAGTTTATAATAAATACAGTAAATATTTTTTAAATGAACTTTATTGCAGATATCTTCAATATTTGTTACCAGTAAGTGTTATATTAGGTGTTGTGTTGTGTATAAAATGAATAAAACTGTGTTGTGATGTTATTTTTTTGTTGTTTTTTAGTTCATTGTAATGTTTGTACCAAAGTGATGTGTCCAATATATATTTATGTAGGCGGAAATTTAATGTAAATTTCCGTCCTTACTATTATATATTTTTAGCAAAAGTGAAACACGGTCCGATGTATTTTTAACATGTTCTTTACTTCGCTTTATTAACTATACTAAAAATGAATAATGAATAATAATTACAAAAGGAATATAGAATAATGACAGGCCAGAGTTGCCAGGCAATTAATATTTAAAAAGTACTTTACATAACAACACCCCCTCTTAAAGTGCTTTTATTATGTATAAAATATGACTTTAATATTTCATTCCTAATTTCCGTAAGCAATTAACATGCTTTTCTGTAGTGAGTCCTTTGGTAAGGACGTCTGCGGGCATTTCTTCTGTTGGCATATATTTGATTTTAACAGTGCCGTCGTTAACCTTGCTGCGAATAAAGTGATAACGAATATCAATGTGCTTTGTCCGTGGATGATACCTGAAGCTTTCCGTTAATTTTTGAGCGCTTTGATTATCATTAAAGATTTCAATTGTCTTACTTGTAATGCCAACATCATCAAGGATTGCCTTTAGATATAACGCTTCTTTTGTGGCCTCAGATATGGCCATATATTCTGATTCAGTGCTTGAAAGCGCTACTATACGTTGCTTTCGAGCTTCCCAACATATCGCTGCTCCTGATATAATGAACGCATACCCTGAATATGAACGTCTATCGTTTAAGTCAGCGCCCCAATCAGCGTCAACCAGACCATACAATTCTTCATTGTTTTTCTCATACAATAGACCATAGTTGCTTGTACCTTTAAGGTATCTTAGAATTCGTTTTGCTGCTTTCCAATGTTCCACGTTATAATTTGAATTGAACTGGCTAAGAAAGTTTACAGCAAACGCAATATTCAGGTCGAGTTGTAACAGCTAAGTACATTAATGCTCCTATCAAGCTTTGATAGGGATACATCTTCATAACACCTTCATCAATTTTTGTTGGTTTCGTTAACTTAATGTTCAATTCTATGGGAGTCTTCACTGGTTTACAGTCTTTCATATTGAACTTTTCAATGATGCTTTTTGCATACTTCTCTTGTGAAAGAAAAACTTGATGCTTGCTTAAATTTTGATGAAACTCGATGCCAAGACAATTACTTACTATTCCCAAATCCTTCATTTCGAAATCATTCGCAAGTGCAGCCTTTATTTCTTTTATACGAAACTTATTATTGGACGCTATTAGTAAATCATCTACATATATTGTCATTAAAACAATGTCGTTGCCTTCTCGCTTAGTGAATACACAAGGATCCTGTTGTACTGCACTTAGACCCATATTCTGTAGTTTCTTTGTCAATTTCATGTACCATGATAGCCCAGACTGACGGAGTCCATAAAGAGCTTTCTTTAATAAACATACAGGTGACTTACTTGACTTAATCGCCTTTAACCAATGCTGCGCTGTTTCTTTAACTTTTCCACACAATATTGTTGAAGTTTTTCCCACTGGTTTTGATGAAACAACTTTGTTCAGGAATGGTATAAGATAATCGGGAATTTCCATGAAGACACTCTCTTCGAGCTCTCCATTTAGGTATGCTGTAATGACATCCATCTGATGGATCTCCAAATCCATTTTTGCTGCCAGTGCCGCAAGTAGTCTTATAGATGTTGAACGAGCGACTGGAGAAAACGTATCATGAAAGTCTTCACCTGGTCGTTGTGCAAAACCCTTCGCTACTAATCGTACTTTCTGTTTTCCGTCATCTTTAGTTCGAAGCACGAATCTATTCCCGATAACTTTTCGTGATTTCGGTCTTTCGACCACTTCCCATGTTTTATTCTTTAGTTGTGCCACCATTTCGTCTTCTAGCGCTTTTGACCAGGAATTTGTTTCATCGCTTTCAAGTGCCTCCAAAATCGTTACTGGAGTTTGATATGTAGTGAGAAACGCCATTTCACAATCTTCAAAAACGTTGTTGTCAGGTTCATCATCTGAATGGTTTTTATCAGCAATTTTTCTTACTGAACTTGTATTTTCGTCTTCGTTGGATGATTCTTCACCATTCCGATTTGACGTGTAATATTCTTTTCGAGGCCTACCGCGTGAATTTGTGCGAATAAGTCTCGGGCGACCTCTTCTACGAATGGAGTTTTCTTCTCGCGTATCTGTATTTTCTACAATTTTCGGATTGACCGACGGTTTCTGATTTTCAGAATTTTCGAACGCAATATCGATATAATCATTTGTTTGGCAGTCATTTTCATTGTTAATATAAATGTTTTCGTATTTATTATGATAGATATTTTTGTTTACGAACACGACATCACGGCTTATTGTTATATTTCGTTTTGTAGGTGACCACAGCCGATAGGCTTTCGCTTCGTTTGAATATCCAACAAACATGTAAGGTTCTGACTTAGAATCGAATTTATCTCTAGTCTTATCCTTTTTTAGGACATATGCTTTAGAGCCAAATACTTGAAAATGTACAATAGTTGGCATTTTACCAGTCCACAACTTGTGCGGTACTACACCGTTCAATGCTTTTGTAGGACACCTATTTCGAATATAGCACGCTGTATTTATGGCCTCTGCCCAAAAATTTGGCGGAACTTCAGCTTGTTTCATCATGCAACGGGCCATTTCAACTAGAGTTCTGTTTTTACGTTCAGCAATACCATTTTGCTCCGGCGTATATGGAGCAGTTAAGCGTCTTTGTATACCAAATTTCCTCAAGAATAAATTAAATTCAGAATTAACGTATTCTCTACCATTGTCTGATTGTAAAGCCTTAATTCGTTTACCCGTAAATGTTTCTACTGCTCTTTTGTATTGCTTAAATACATTTAATACATCGGATTTTTGTTTTATAAAATATACATGACAATAGTGTGATTTGTCATCAATAAATGTTACGAAATATTTTGCATCCGAATTTGATGCTGTTCTCATTGGTCCGCACACATCACTATGCACGATCTCTAATAAATCACTTGTTCTAGTTTCTTTACTCTTAGGAAATGGTTTTTGTATTTGTTTTTCACTAATACAAATTTCGCAAGTCGGAAGTTTTTGTTTAGGATTTAATTTTAATCCGTGTACTAGGTTATTACTAGCCAATTTTTTTAAGATCGTTTTCATTTATGTGGCCCATTTTCTGGTGCCACTTTTCAATGTCACATTTTTCTTCAGCAACTTGTGCAAAATGATTTTTATTTTCAACAATAAAAAGATTTCCACATCTTTTCGCTCGAGTTATAACCTTCTGATATTTGTCCAATACGATTGCATCTGAAGGGCGAAAATGCACTTCATATCCGCTGTCTACTATTTTTGATACAGAAAGTAGACTTGTACGCAAGTCCTCGACATATAGAACTTCTTTAAGATCAATGTTATTATCACGACCGTATACGTCTACAGTTATTTTCATTTTACCGACGCCGTTTATATTTGTTGTGTTGTCGTTTGCTAAGTTAAGCACTTTATTCGATTTTTGAAAGTCTGTAAAATATTCACGGTTTGCACTTAAATGGGCAGTACATCCACTATCTAGGCACCAATAATTTTCTTTTATTGAGCTAATAAATGCATCTTCAACATGATAGCTAAAATTATTGTTTACAGATTTTTCCGAATTTTTCAATTGCGTGTTATTTTCAGCTTTTGCTTTATTTTTACATTCACGTGCAAAATGTCCGATTTTGCCACAATTAAAACATTGTTTGTTTCGTTTAGAATCACTGTATCGTTTGTTTTGTTTTGCGTTTCGGTTTTTATTTCGATTTATGTATAGAGAGTTTTCATCACTATGTCTGTCTTCTTTTGTCCTTTGCGATTCAGCTTCTTCTAATATTTTCACTCGAAGTATGTCTGGCTTTGGCAGCTCGTCGCGCGTTTCTAACGCGCACCTGAAAGTATTAAAAGAATCGGGTAGGCTATATAGGAGCAGTATGGCCAGAAGCTCATCCCCGATGGTGACGTCGATTTCCTTTAATTTCACCACGGCTTCAAAAAAATCGTTGAGGTGCTCTCTAACCTTTCCACCCTCCTTCATGCGCGAAAGTGCAACCTTTTTCAGCAACGTCGCCTTGCGCGCAGGCCCTTTTGATGAATATGTGGCTTGTAGTTTCATCCACATTTCGTTTGAATTTGTGCATTCTGCAATTAATCTTAATTCTGATGCACTTACTGATAACATTATATCAGCACACGCTTTCTGATCAAAGCTGATCCATTTTGCAGCCCCTTCGCCCGTTGGACACGACGCAGTACCTTCGACATATGACCATAAATCGTTTTTTATGAGAATAGCTTTCATTTGTAATTTCCATGTATCGTAGTTTTCCGCGTTAAGCGGTTCAACTCGAATCACCGTTCCCGACATTTGTATACACGTATTAAATCTACTTTTTATGTGCACGTGCTTTTTACTTCGCAGTGGAAGCGTGCTGGGCCCATAACCTATTATATATTTTTAGCAAAAGTGAAACACGGTCCGATGTATTTTTAACATGTTCTTTACTTCGCTTTATTAACTATACTAAAAATGAATAATGAATAATAATTACAAAAGGAATATAGAATAATGACAGGCCAGAGTTGCCAGGCAATTAATATTTAAAAAGTACTTTACATAACAACACTTACAATTGGTTATAAACAATTTTCTTGGCTGCGAAACATGTCAATGGACCCAAATATGCGAGTTCGGCAGCTTTACAAATATAGCTAGATGCAGAGGCCAATATGCGGAAATAGTAAAAAATTTGTAATTATATTCATCAATAGCTAATTTAAACAATATAGTTTTAGTGTCAGAGCATAAAACACAAATAACATAAACACATAAAATTAATATATGTATATTATTCAATAACTTCTTAATTTTTATAACTTTTTTGATATGAATTTTACAGTATTTGAATTTAATATGTTCGGTAACGAAACTTTTGTAGAGATTTTTTTTTTGAAATAAAAAAAAAAAACAATTTTGAATTTTTCTTATTCATGAGTTTTATTTTTCTTCAAAATTTTTCGATCGTGTAAAACATTATTTCCAAACTAATTTTGAAATAATATCATAAATTACCGTTTTGATATGTAATTAATAACAGAGACCGAAGTTACTACTAAAGCTAATTTTTTCTTTTAGAGTTGTAAAAAAACGCTGTTTCGAGTATTGCCAAGTACTCTTCATCAGTGGTCTTTGGGAATAATCGAATTTTATTTAATTAGTTTATAGTCCGTATATAATTT
>NC_051847.1:114150419-114163660 GCF_002237135.1 Teleopsis dalmanni | reverse complement strand
CACAACTAACTCTCGTGGCATTTATATGCTAATTGTGAAGCACCAACTACATAACAAAAACAATCCAAACCACCAAGGTAGGCTATAAAATCTTTAAAACTTTATAATAAAGCCCTCTGTCAAATAAAACATTTTTATCTTTAGGTATCGCCTTTAAGGATTTATACTGGAGTTGCCGTGAAGCATTTTTAGTGAGTTCTGATTTAGCGTTACGTGCCCAACTTACTGAATTCTTAGATCATAAACTTATTAAAACCAAGCGCAGTGTAGATGGTGCAGAACTATTAAACATACCAATAGAGTCAACATTACTGCAACAATTTTCAGATGAACATGAAAAGAAATAATTATGCAAATTTTTCCATGTATTAATTTCAAAGGTAATCAAAAATTAATGTGCTCCTACAAATCATGTTTAAAAAAATATATGAATTACAGAAAATATTAGTTTTAGTTTCGCGTAGATTGCAACACTCAACACCCATAATTATGGTACAAATCAAATCTTTTGCAATTTTATTACATATTTTAATTACTACAAATTTACAAACATCATCAAATTCTATTTTTTTAACTGATGTCAAACGATGTAATCTTTCGAATAGCTCAGCATCAAATTTTGGTTTAATGATGCTTATCTTCAAACTTATAATTCTCAATATTGCATTTAAATAAAAAAAAGTATTATAAGTGCATTAAAGACTGTCGAAGAAAATAACTAAATTTATTTCTAAATTAATCCTTAATGAAACAAGAACATTTTTAAATTAAGTAATAAAGTGCGTTGCTACACTTAATTAACAAATACTCTCAATTACTCATTTGTCCCTACATTCACAGATCTGTATAAATTGACAGCATTGTACCTGTTTAATGATTTTAAAAAATAAATAAAAATACGGATATATTTGTTATATACGCATGAAGCCCATAAAGCTCAATTCCAATTAGATGAGAATATAAATATAATTACATACTTTATACAGGGACCGTAACAGTTATCATTAAAATTCAGATTTTAAAATAAAACTCAAAAAGTAATAATTAAATTTTCTTTATATTATATTAATCAAAAATAATTATTATCATGTGCTTTTTATTTTTTCAAGAATAGTCAAAAATAACTTTTTTTTTTGAAAGCAAAATATAATTTAGTATTTTTTGAGTTCTATTTTAAAACGCTCACATATATAAAAAGCATGCATAATATTAAGGAGAAAGTTGTTAGAATGATATCAATATACTTAAATATGAGTTTAGACAACTGCTTTTGTTGCTGCGTTTTTTTTGAAATTTTTTTGAAATAACTTATTTTCGATCCCTGATTTTATGTAATAAATTAAGCTGCTATTAAAATGATCAAAATGATCAGAAAGCATCGAGTATTTTCTAACAAAATATGTATATAAAAACCTATGTTAGAAGTTACGTTGAAGCAGTTTTTATTTAAGTATTAAAAATTGTTATTCATTAGTTTAATTCAGGGGCTGTTCAATGTACGGCCCGTGGGCCACATACTACAATAACTACAATTAATTTTATATTGGTGTACTGGTAAAACTACATTATTTTATTTTTATGATATACCAAATAAATGACTTCAGTAAAATTTCTACTAAAGATTTTGTGAAATAAGTAAACTGCGTTTTAAAAAACATTTTTGTTTTATATATTTCACATATTTCTCGTGTGGGATAGAGAACGGTAGAGCTTCGGTACGACGGTTTGGGCTTAAATTTCAGTAAGATCTGGCTCTAAAACATATTTATAAAAATTTTTAATGGTCGCTAAACTGATTTCAGCAAAAAGCCTTCTACTAAAATCTACATAAAACAGCCACTAGAAACCAATAGATCTTTGAAACGATTACAGCTAGTCAGATTAACCTAATCTAATAATCTGTAATCATAGCATGATAAAACAATGATTTAAAACTATATTATCTGTTGTTATTCAATAAGATTTTTAATTTATCTTATAATATTTTAAACCCTTATTACAGATAAGAGCACTGGAAGAGTTTTAAAATTCATTATTATCATCATTATCACTACCATCATTTCCGGCATTATTAATTATTAAGCAGTTGGCTTACATTTCTAGTTGTTCCTAAAATGTTAAAAATTGTTGAAAATGGTTAGCAACTTAGAGTACAAAATGAACTTTAATTAAAAACAAAACTGTTTGATTTTTTATTTAAATTTATTGATTTTTAAAGTTCTCTACAAATTGTTTTATTTATTGTTATTATCACGTTCTCTTTTGTCTCTATAATTATAAATAATTTTTAAAAGTTTAGGGAAAGTGTTCAAAAAATTAATTCTGCAAAAATTAACAAAAATATTGTTCTTCAAACTTGAAAAATAATTTAATATTTGAAAATAATAATTTATTATTTTTCAATTTTCGCTTAATAATTATTTGATTTTTTTCTTTAATTCAGTATTTGTACATCCAAAGCTTAATAAATAGTTCATTTTAAAATTGATTACATGTATTTTAATTTTTTTTCATAATATTTAAAATATATAGAAAATCTTTAGATTTACATTCAAAACTTAAATAATACGCAAATTAAAAAATAATAGTTGATTTACACAAAAATTAAAACTTATTAACATACAAAAAATAACACGCGTTAGCTTACAAAAAAAATTTTCTTAATTTAAATTTTACGTTATATTTTTCTTAGTAACACACATATATATATGTATATATAATATATGTGCATATGTTTTTTGATTTCTTAAGTTTGTGGTTTGTTTTAGTTCAACTATTTTTTTACAACTTTTACTTGATGTTTACTTATATTAAGTGAAAAAAATTTACACTCAAAATGAATAGGTTAGAGATATTTAAAAATTAAATTTTCTACTTTAACTATGTTGACAGAAGTTATTAATATATACTTTTTTTTGCATCAAAAATATAGAATATAAATTTTTAACCATTTTATTTTTATTTGCTACAAACTTTTTGCTGATATATAAATTTGTTTAAAAAATAAAAATAAAAATAATAATAATAAGAGTAAACAGGCATTTAAGCAAACGTACTTGTAACACAAATGAAAATAAAATGTTATTTTAAATACTTTATTATGAATTTAATTGCATTGAACTTATATTTTATAATATGGCTTAAAACAACAAAAACAATAACAAAGAGTCTGCACTTTTAAATTAATTATGAGTTAAAATTTAACATTGGTAATATGCTTTACTTTAAGATCACGGGGTTTACTATAAAGAATAATATTAGTAAATATAAAACAAAGAAGTCAGTAATTCTAAAAATAATAATTGTTTCGCATTGTCATCTCCTAACATTATTAGAAATACATACGTTATAATACATAACTGATTTAGGATAGAATATAATATTAACTGAATTATTTTCATTTGATGTGTGTACCCTCTCTCTTCTCTTTGTCATAAAAATTGTTATTGTTGTGTTGCTCTCGATATTAATTGGCGTTCTATAAATATGTTAATTACAGTACTGTTATTAAATGTTTATAATTATTGTTGCTACATTTGTCACAATTGGGGTACGTAATAAATTTATCAACAAAGTTGTTCGGTCATTTCCATTCATTTGAAAGTTGGGTTTGTTGCGGCTTTTAAAATTCTTATTGTTTAATAAATTTATAAAAAATCTTCTTTTAATTATTTTGCAAAATTTTGAGAAGTACAGTTTCTTGTTACTAAACTTGTTATTACATTTTTTGTGGTGATAGTTATTATTACAATTATAAATATTAAAATAATTATGCATATTAATGTTGCTAATGTTTCAGCTCAATTTAACACGTTTTCTTGGTGGTCCAATTGGTGGGATTTGTTGCGTTGCGAGCGCTCGAAACGCCTCCGCAATTAAGTGCGAATGTGTTGTTATCATATTTTGCCAGCCGGCGGTTTCCATCACATCAGTGGCGTGACTAAAAATATGAAATGTAAAATTTAATAATAATCATTTGATTTCAAATCATATTTAAATGGTATGCCAATAAAAATAACCTTAACTTCATTTTTTCATAGTTTAAACAATATAAATATACTTTAACTATTATATTCATGTTTTTTTTTAAATAGATTTTTTTAATATTACGATTAGCTTAAACTTCCGTTTTAAATCTAAAAAACTCATGTTTAAGTTCTTAATCATGGAAGTTTTACTTAAACATAACTTTATAGCTAAAATACAATATATTTACAATGATATTTACACAAGTCAATTGCTGTTCATAGGCAACATCATAACATAAAATGAGCTTGTCGTTTATTTTATATCACTTTTAATATTTGTATCGACTATAACCGTCTCCTATAACCTAAAGAAAATTTTTATTTTCATTTCAAAACAATAAATATGAACACTTAAAAATACTTATAATATAATTGGGTATACATATGGAGACTGGATCATATTTCTTAAAAATTCTAACTGCAACCTGGGTATCGTCCCAACGTTGTAGCAATCGCGATCACATTTTCAATGATTTATTTTTTAACTCTTGCTACACACAATTACCCCATTTTTGTCAATATCATTTACTCTACAATATCTCTACTCCGATATTCTCGGTTTATTATATTTATTTTTTTTGATTTAGGATATGTCGTTTTTATATGTGTTTTTCTATTATAATTAAATAAGCGTCACTAAATGTTCAGGTTAAAAAGAATTAACCTACATATACAAACAGTATACCTATCTAATAGTTATTCATTTTATATTAATAATTAATAAATATTAAAAGGAAAGATATTTGCTTTATTAATATATAATTAAGTCCCAAGTAATTGATACGCTTGCCAAATGAATTAATAGTCTTTTTATTTTAGTTGATTTAAATGAATTTCTAGTATATATGTATAATATTAATTTACAAAATTATAAAAGAATTAATAAATACTTATTAAATACTTCTATATATACTTTTTTAAACATTTTGATTAAGCTAAATTCAATAATTCAACAGTAACGCAACATCTACACTGGTTAGACTGTGGCAAAATTTTTACGTTCGAATGCAAATATTTTTATATATGCCACGTAAAATTGTGTGTTTGGCAAAGTATAGTCATTGCAGATGCTGGACAAATTGAATGAGAACTCAAATATTTATACAAATAAATTATTATTATATTACATCGATTAAAACTATACGTCTTTGAATACATAATTTTTAGCTTCTACTTAAATTAACTCAAATAAAAATTGCCATTGATATTGTGTAGTTCAAACTAATAACAAAACTTTAAATTTTGTGTAATAATAATTCCTTATTGAATCTTGATTAAGAGCACATAATCTACCAATATTTGGAAGTGGATAGATGTTAATTGGTGGATTGGCGGTTTGACCTGAGACAGATGTGTATTAGTTTTTAGTAATATTCACATTAGTTAATATGCAAAGTAATAATAATTATTGTGCCTTTATGTATATATTTATGGTATATAGTTGCTGTTGACTTTCCATATTGATATTTTTGTTATTTTAACTTACGTATTTATGAAATCTATAGTTTGTGCTTTCAGTTGATCCGCACTATGGAGATCGGCTAATATTAGTGTGTCAGCAGCTGTTTCAACGGATAAATTAACGCACAGCGCCTCTTCGCACATCACTTTCAGTTTTTCAAGTGCGTACTTTAAAAAATAAAACAATTATTTTATAAACTTATATCGCGCATATATATTCAAGTATTAAAACTCTTAACCTACCTTGTCAGCAGCTGCTAAGAGATCATCAGCCATTTTATCTAAATTTGGCGCCTTGCCAGTATATATAAAACGTAACATTTCCTTTAAAACTTCATGCTCAACATCTGTTATGGCGACACGATTCAATTTTCTTTCTTCCATTTCATGTTCGAACATGGCAGCAAATACTTCGCTACGAGCTAAAAATATTTTTTTACAATTATTATTATTATAATAAATAAACTTTTTGATTACAATTATCACTAACCTGCTAATATTGCTTTATGTGCTTGAAATTCGCGACCGCCAACAGCTAACGTAACATCACTAAATTTTTCATTATCAAAAAGATTGCCTAAGTCTTCGGATAATTTACATTCGGGCACTTTAAATTGAACAATATTAGATTGGCCAGATATATTCACACTATCAGCTACAACGCTAACTTCGCAAAATATTGTTAGTTTATCTTCCGGTAATAGGCCATTTGCTTCATCTAAAAGAAAATCTCGCCGAATGAATTTTTTAAAGCCCCAATCTTTGCCTTGCACAAACCGGTATGCCCTTAAATATAAAAAAAAAAATATTTTTAAATGACAATTGCCTAAACTAATAAAAATATGTATTTTTATAATAATATTACTTAATACACAAACACACAGATAGATTAATTGGAGTTGCTATTATAAAAGTATTATGGTTATAAGTATTAAATGTTTAGCCAAACTCCTACGTTATAGGAGTATTTTCCACATAGCGTGGAATAGCGTCCGCTTCAGAATTATTACTAGATAGATAGATAGAGATAGATACTTCTTTATTATTCAATTTCAAAATTTCTTTTAACATAAGTATTATGCCTTAAGTTTAAAAACATTGGTTAGAGTTATTTAAAAATATATTGAAAAAAAAAGAATACGACACTAATTTGATAGTCGTCTGTCGGAGGTGTTGGATTTATATAAATTTGCCTTCTAGCTTAAAATTATTCACAATTTAAAAATGAAAACATAAAGAATTCGAATTAAAAGCTTATTTTTCAAATTTTAATTAAAAGGTATCAAATTCGTTATAATTAGTTTTCAGTATTTCAAAGCACTATTAGTATAGTTAATCAATCTTTTCCAATCAGGATCATTTTCCCCATTAAACACACTGATTACATCCTCTTCCATTAAAGATTCTCTTTAGGACAACGGTCAAAGAAGTGATGTATGCTTTCACGTTCTTTGAGGTTGCACAGTGTACAGTTTCTATTGTATTTGCCTTCTAAATAAATTAAATCGCATCTCGCCTTAAAATTCCACATTATGCGCACACGACTGAAGTACTGAGTCCCTAAGAATTATTACTATTTCTCAATGCAACAACTGTGTTAGCTTTATAGTATATGTTAAAACTTCTAAATACAAGAAAGGCGTTATAGTATATGTTAAAAGTGATAAATACCGGAAAGGATCGAAAAACTGATGCTAGAGCCGAAATTTAATTCAATTTCTTAGTAAAAGGAATGGTTATCTCTCTTCGACAGCACGCAAACGGATTTGAAGGTGCGAAACTCACGTTCAAACAGAATCAATGCGATAGGTACCACTGTAACCACATGGCCTAATGTTCCCCTGGGAACGTACTGGATTGATTGATTGATCGCGCGGTTATAAGAGAAAAATTATATTTAATAGTTACATTAATCAGTAAAAACTGAATCTAATCGTTTTCAGGATATGTATAATTAATTATTGATAATTAATAAATAGTCAATTTATTATTTTGCAAAAAATTATATAAATTTATTTAAAATCTTAAAGGACAATAACAATATGTTGTGTGTCAAGTATCGCCTTTCAGGATATGTATGGAATGATAAATACCATAAACAATATATAAAAAATTTGACCTACAATAAAAGTACTTAAAGATCGAGAAAGTTTAGATATGAGGAAACGCAACCAACTAAATATCATTTAATATTATATCTCTTCTTATAATATTTGTCATATGTGTATTTGTTTTATGTCGAAAATATAATAGAAAGTTGCTATTAGGTCTTTATTTAAATTTGATATACAGTAGTCGTCCAATTTAACGAAAGGTTTCCTTGAAACTTTAATTCGTTTGTTTCTTCTAATGTTCTGATGTTTTGTATTTATTTTTTGTAAGTTTCTTATTGTAAGTCTGGTAAACTCATGAGTTTGATTTAATGTATACTATATACATTAGTCCATTATGCAGAAACTTTGTCTGGTCCACAGCATTTATGTGGGGTTTGTATTTCAACGATAGTTTAGATTTTATATTAGTTTTTTCCTACAGTATTCGTTAAACCTATGACTACTTTATGTAATGAATTATACATTCGTTATATTGGAATATTCAATGATATAATTTTAACACTTTTGTTAAATTGGACATTTTTTAAATTGGGTATTTGTTATATTAGACGAATACTGTATGAATCAGAAATACTAATCTAAATTTTTATGTGAATAATTATGAATATAAAATTTTATTAATTATTAATTTTTACCTCTGCGATTCCATAGCTTTCGTTTCCTCTCTCTTAGCATTTAATATCGAGAATTTAAATTTGGCTCTAACTTCTGATTTGTTACAAGATACTAATAATAAATATAAAGATAGGTAATCCTTGCTTTCTTCATCCAAACCTTTCGGATTTACACGTAAACACCTTAAAATATTAAAAATATGTTGTAAAATACAAATATATGAAAGGATATTTTTCTTTAACTTACCATTTTAACTTGTCATTAGCACCGGCAGAAAAAGTAGATGACTTTAGTACCTCACCCATTTCTTCGCGACAAAAACTAAAGTTATTTATTGTCCACATGTAACTAAATTTTACAACTTTCACCTAAGAAAATAAAAAAAATTATTTTTATTAATAATTGAAATGTTTGTGATACTTCAGGAATATCTTTTGTTCACATATCCCAAAAATACAAAAACATTAAATAAAAACACAAGCAGGTGTAACATATTCTTTATACATAAATAAATGAAAAATAAATGAGCAATTCCTTAACAGGAAAAAATAAAGGTAAATTGAGTAAATGGAAGTACCATGGATAAAAAAAATGATTTTCGGAAATTATTTTTGCATAGTAAATAAGTATGTATAGGTATATATATAATATTTTTTCTTACAATAGAACATAAGAAAGTAAGGAAGACAATAAGATATACAAGGAAAGTAATAAGAATGTAATTCAATATGTAACAGGAAATTGGTTTTAAAATTTCAATGTGAACGTTTTTTAGAAACAGTAATACTAGGTATTACTATTACTATAATTATGTTACTGTGTGGAGTTTTGCGGTCAGTACCAATGACACACATTCAACAATGCGTTTACAAAATCATATTTAAAAGAAATTTTTTAAAAAATTTAAATATTTTTAAAAATGAGAATATTATATTAAAATAATATTCTCATTTTTAAAAAACATTTTTCAACAAATAAAAATTAGTTTAGACTTACTTGTGTGTAACACCAGTTTTCAGCAACTGGTGTGTTAACTTCTGGTAAAGGCGGTGATGGTACGCGACTAACCGCCATTGTGCTGCTGGATGCGTTCAGGTTAGACGTTACTCTAGCAGTTTGGCTCGCCTGACATTCGTTTACCGGCAATCTGCACAAAAATAATTAAAATTATTTATTGATTTTTGTATTGTATTAATTGTAAAAATATTGTATATAAACAAAAAAAACAAGAAACAAATCGTTGGAATTGGGAAAATTTTAATATCCTTAACATTATCATTTATTTGCAAAAATTTTGTTTTTCTCTTTGATGTTATATATATATACCCCCCGTAAAATGTTTCATTCAATTACTTTAAAATAAAAATTACTTTCCTAGAGTTTAAGAAAAATCTTATTTTAAAACACATAATGCATAAATTCAAAAAGAAACTAGACTAAATCAACAATCTATAAGATGGATCAAGATATGCATTCAATAAAAATTTACAAACACAGGTCATCATAACAGCTATTCCTTAACTAAACATTGACATATGAGCACGTTTCAGGTAGTTCCATTTGTAGGTATGTCAAAAATATGATCTTACATATTTCCCATAAGCATTTGTTAAATTTTTAATCGTATTTCGTAGTTTAATCCTTTTTAGTATAATCTATATCGAGGACAATTAGGTTATATTTTGTGTTATAATTAGGTACGGTCTTTGTGCGATTAAATAACTTTCATAAAGATTATAAACTTTCATGTTTCGCTTTTTCATATATTTGGTCCTAATTATATAGAATATCTCTTCTATATAAAACGCGTTTACAGAAAATGTGAGATGAAATGACAGGAATCTGCATGATCTATGTGTCTATATAAACAAATATGTTAATGTTCGTTTATTCAAAACTGCATATCTCTGAAACTTCTTTACTGATTGCTTTTAGAATTCGAATTCAAACTTATATTATATAGATATTACACCTTCGACAAGAAAAGACATTTTTAGAAAAACAGAGATTTTTCAAGGTTTCGATCGTAAAATTCAGTTTTCATAAAGTTTAAAGTCCTTTTTTAATATATTTAATTCTGGATTTTGTGAGACATTCTTTTTGAACTCAGCTGTGTCGTTTACTTTAGCCTTAATTTCCTAAACACATATATTGCTTTATCTATCTGCTTTGCTTTGTTTTTATTTTACATATTTATTAAAATCAAATTCAGAAATTGTTTAAACTCTTCTTCACCTTCAACAGAATTTATGTCAGAAATATAAAACGCATTTGGATGGATGTATTTTGAATATTGCAATTCTCGAACCGATCACCATCGACAAAGCTCAGAACAGAACTCTAAAACTGAACAGTCTTAGCATCGAAGGACGAAATATTTTACATGAACAAATATATGTTGCATATTCTAGAGTTGTCGTCGTCTCAGAAAATATTGTATACCGACAAGTATCACATAAAACATATTATTAGAAGTGTATGCTTTCTCTTTTCCTGAGCCAAAGCAGTGCATTTTACAGCTAGTTACTATAATATATTAAATTTCTCAAGATATATGAAACAAACATTTAGAAAGAGACATCGAGAATAACATAAATATATTTTTATATTATATTTACAAAAGATAAATCTTGATGACTTTATCATGTAGAACCTATGCAAGACAATTACTGAAAATGAACTCATATCCATCAATAATAGATACATAAATTGAATTTTAGCTTAATACATATAGGTCAGGATATAAGAGCTTTGTCATATAAAAGATGACTTTAGTGCTTGTTTTCAATTCAGAACTAAAGTTCTTTATCTACCCGTTTTTTTGTGTTGTTTTCTAACATTTGTTTATTTATTTATTTATTTTTTTATCTAAACAAAACAATATGTAAACTTTTAATTTTACTTATTGTATATGAAAACAATTTCTTTTTAAATTTAAATCACGAATTATTAAATTAACAAGCACGTAGTTTTTTTCTATATTGCACCAGAACTTAACAAACTCAGAAGAAGGTACACACATTTATTCTTGTAAATATATAATTAAATACACTTTCACAAATAGACTTACACTGGATCGTAAAGTAAATCCATTATGCTCCGATCAAACTCAATTTGAATCAATTTAAGATCAGTATTCGAAAACTCCGACATTATATTCAATAATTTTGAAAGCAATGAGTTTTCCAGTTTGATAATTTACGAATTTAATATTAAGTGAATGTTTAAATTTTTTTTAATTATAAAAAATCTTCGAAGAAAGAAAAATGTTTAATACACATTAATCATGTATATTATAATGATAATAATAAAACGCACTATATGTACAAATGACTAAATGTGCAAATCTGTTTTAAACATTTTATCTTTTTTTTGAGAATATCTGATAGTTACTATCATTAACACTATTACAATTAAAAATTTTTGGTCTATAGTATACAACTAGCCAGAGACAACTGCGGGGATAAATCTATCTTACAAAGTAAGGATCTGCTCAAGGATGTGAGAAATGTCGTTACTATAAAATATAATTAAAAAAGGTGAGTAAGAGAGGAAAGCAGATGCATATTTGGATGTAAATGTGTCGTTTTTGCTGGGTTTTTATAAATAACAATAAGATACAAAGAACAAAAACAACAAAGGAGATATATTTTTTGTTTTACAATATACAACAAAAAAATCTGTAAAAGTTGTACAAAGACAAGGTAAATCAAGGCAACAAAATCGTGTGTTCAAGGTGTCAGTTATGTGTAAATGGTTGTCGTTGCAGTTTTTGTTGTTGTCGTCGCCGTTGTTGTGATTGCTACGGTTAGTGCACATCAGTTTCTCTGGGTATATTGTGAAGTCCTTCGTCAATTTGAACACTGCTGATTGCGTGGTATGTGAATATTCCAGTATTTAATGGGGAAAGATTTGTCAAGGTGAACAAACTACTATGAGTGTTATTTGACAAAATGAGAAACGAAAGCATTTTTCGATTGAATGGGTACATTTTTTTAATATATAACGCAGCAAAAGATTGTATATAAATGTTAAAACTCATATATTATAAGAGTAAATTTATAAATTGATGATTTTAAAAATTAAAACATCACAACTATTTAAAATTAATAAAAAGTAACAATTTAAAAGTTTAAATACGAAGCTCTTTTTATACGAGAAGCCTTTTAGATATTTTTTGTAACTATAATAATGGGAACTTTGTGAATGATTATTCTCTTTATACACATTTATCTATGTACTTCAGTAAAATAGAACCAAGGACTATTCAATGTACAGATTCGTTATAACTCAATTTTGATTTTGTCAGCCTTATAATGCGGGAGGGGTTGGGGTGTTATATGGTGTTATAGCATTTGATAGTTAACGATTTAAAAGAAATGTATATAGCTTTCGAATCATTTTGTGCGTGTCAATTCCAGTAGTTGGTGCATGTAACAACAGAGAAATCAAAAATATATAAACGACATTTGAAAATATCATAACAATAAATGTCTACCGAAATAGTAAGAAACCTAATTTTTTTTGGTTTGTTTTTAATGTATTTAATTTCATTCATTTTACAATTTTTTGTAAAAACCGAAATTCTGTTTTCAAGCTTAACTTTACCATATTTTATAAAAGTAAAAGGCACTTTTTTAATTTATACGTAATTGTTGTTTTTTAAATTTATAAATTTGAAATATGTTTTAGTGAACAAGTATATTTTATTAATTAAAATTTGAAATTTAATTATTTAATTTTAAATTATAAAAACTTTACTTTTATTAGGTTATGTATATTTATTACGTATAAAATAATACAACTTGATGCAAAAAATGATGTAATAGTAATGCGCCCAATTATTCTTTGGTTATATGCAGTTTTATGAAATTATAGCGAAGTTAAGATTACGCAAAACTTTAAATCCTTATAATTTTTTAACTAACTATTGAAAAATGACCACTAATCATGTTTCTCAAAACTTAGGATTTGTTATTATTTGTCCGTAAAAAATTTAGAAATCAGTTTTTATTAACAGTAA
>NC_051847.1:114139625-114150319 GCF_002237135.1 Teleopsis dalmanni | reverse complement strand
AAACACGTATAATGAATGAAATCTGGATACTATTAAAGTCCTTGAGCAAATAATATATGAATACATGTTCGTACTATTAAAATATATCTAATTATATAACTTCAGTTTTTAGTTTTTAAATCAATTATAAATTTATTCAAGGAAGAGAAGTGAAGTCGATTGAGCAATAATTGTAATAATTATAGTAATTAAACTGCTAAGAGATTTAATATTTATTTAAGTTTCAAATTCACAGATTTCACATGGCAACAACTGTTATCCGTTCATCATTCGTAATATATTATTGAGATACGGTTTTAGGGCAACAAAATACGCTTAATTTATTTCAGAATTAATAACTTTTTGATATTCTAACCGAATTGTTAACTTAATATTGATTAAATATGTTGGAGATGGAAAGAGTATGTGGTACTAAAACTATCAGTAAAAACTATTAACTAGATTGAACAGATTATATGGGTGTAATATTACAGACTATATAGACTCTTCATAAACCTTAACAAATTTGATATTTATATATTCTATCATATAAGTTTCCACAAATAAACTTTAGTTGCATATCTTGTCCTTATCGATAAAAACGTCTACTTCCTTTCGGAGTGTAAGATAGCTACTGAATCCAATTTAAAGTTAACATAGCTTCAACGGCCATCAAATTTCTGAACTTCACTTAACATTATAAGACTTGTTGAACAATATAATTATATCGAATTTTTATTGATTTTTATTGTATATTTAAATGTAATGGACTGTTCAACCCATTGCGAGTCCTGTAGGTTCGATCGCGTACCGTACTTAAACGATACTTTCAATTTCACACAAAGTCAGTAATTTCATAAAATAAATATGTATCTAATCCAAGAGTAATCCAAATAGTTTTTTTAACTTTTACAAAAAAAAAAGTTTTATTTTATTTCATAATATAGTTAATAAAACCTTTATTCATTGAATTTATGAGCCTGAAAGGGCAGTAATAAAATAAAAAATTAATAAAATATTATTGTTATTATAAACATATTATAATAAAAATTATCTAATTGTTTCGATAATGCATGTAATTTGCAATATGTTAATTTATCTTTTATTTATTTTTTTTATTTTAAAAACTTTACTGTACACAGATATTTCAATTGTATAACAATATATTTTTACATGTATATACAAACGAAACATATATACACATTTTTCATGCCAATCGATTGTAGGTGTTGCTTATAAAAAAAGATGTATATAAATTGTGTCATTCCTACTATCTGTAAATCTACAGGCATAAAATTGAACTGAAATCATGTCATCAATATATTTTGTTTTCATATTTTATTGTTCAAGCTTTATAAATGTCACCGTTTTTAGGTTAATTTTTTACGCTCGAATATTTTCGTATATACAATTCATACGTACATACCTACATATTATAGGTACAGGGTTATCTATTAAAAGATACAATCACGTACATCGACAAAATAAGGGCATATTAACAGAAACAAATGAAATGTTCATGTAAAATAAATTGATATCTTATCAATTTTATCTTAGAATTTGTTTTTTATTTGTAGGATATACGTTTTTAAATGACGGTATATGATGTTTATATCAAATCAATAGAAGTTAATCAAACAAAATAACACATGAAGCTTAAAAGATGTAGAAAAAATTTAAAAAATTTATAATAGAATGAATAAATCTCAGGTTGTATAAATAACTGGTGCAATTATATTCTTCAATAATAAAAATTTATTAATATATATACCATAACTAAACTTAGAAGAAATATTTTCACTATGTACATTTCACTATGTTTGAATGTTGAGACAAGAAGTGACATATCGTTTTCTTTCATTACTGAATTGTAAACGTATTGCGCTATTAAATATGATTAGTACCATCTTAGCTAGATTACTTGATTTCTATACTGATTGTTATTTAAGACAGATAGGTATGGGTACTGCTCAACTAGTGTTGAGCTCTCAATAGTATTTCAACATTCAAAATGCTTAAAATATCATGCGCTCCGTTCTCGCTTTAAATTAGCGTTTTCAGTGCACTGCACATCCCTCGGAATGCGTACTGATGATTATTTGAAGCGCATTTTAGGCGCTTCGACCGCAGTGAAAGCGAAGGGCTTGGCTTACTTCCCATTATATGCTAATGTGAATAGATACGCATAAATAGCTATATTAAAGAACTTTATACTCATCAAAGATTTTTGTCAAATAAATAACAAAATAAATAATCTTACGAAGAAACACTGTTAGCTGTGCAAACAGAGAGAGTCAAGATTATTGAATTTATTCACGGATGCTATACTCTATATGTTATCAGATAACTAAATTATCACAACACCTTAATTAAGTATTTCAAAAAGTTTATATATCCTTCATAATGAGGCATACTATAATCATGAAATAAATGCAAATTGATGTTGAAATTGATGGTATTAAGAAAAATATCAAGATATTTATGCAATATTGCGGCAATTTGATCACAATCTTTATAGTAATCATTATAATTCTGACAAATCAAAAAAACTGACACAGTTTTATTAAATTTTTTATTCTTTACCGACAAATCACTTTCGATCTACATTTTATGTAAGTACAGTTATCTCGAACTGAAGTTACATATATCGCAAATGCGGACACAATAAAATAAAAATCTTTCTGTAATCCAAAAGTCTTAATGATCCGACAACCTACGCAACCTAATTGTTCGAATTATCGGGAAAATATTGTATTTTTTTAATACCAAATTCTTATCAAATAAATTTATAATTATTTTTAGGGGTCTAATTGGTCAATTCAAATACAAAATAAAAACTATAATTTATAATTTATATTTAAACAAATTATATTTTATTAAAATATTATTTCGATATTTCGACTATCCTCAATAGTCATCTTCCAGAAACTGAATATATTTAAAAATAATTAAAAACACTCTATATAGATCGTTCGAAGGATAGGTCGTTCGATATTGATCAAGGTTTCTATGTTAAAAACTGCATACCTAATTTGTGGTTCTTTTAGTGTGTAAGAAACATTTACACAAACTTTATAGGCAGATAGTCTTTTTACGCTATTTGTGTGAAAAGTATACTAACAATCCGTTGGTAGGTTATACCGGCAATCCCTTACGCCTATACACTCATTGTGTTACTGTATAATTAAAAACTCAAGAGTTAGAACCACTTAGAACCTTTGGCAATGCTTATTATGCTATTCAAGGGGATGTCTTGCAGTTCGCCAAGATCCTCAAAAAAGAAAACCCCGCGCGTGTACTGGATAGAAACGAAGCAAATGGAGGCACTTTCATCGTCCTCTTCACAACTACAGTAGGTATGATCAAAAAGGAGATTTCTTCTGACATGGTTACCTAAAATACAATGACCTGTAAGTTAGAAAAGCAATAATATAGTATAGGTACTAAAATTGTAACTGATAATGTATGAAATACAAAAATGAATTCAAGCAAAATCTGATGTTAAAGAATATAAGAATATAATGAAATGTTGTAAAGAACTGATTTGTGATTAGTTGGTATGTGACATAGACATTTTCAATGAGTCATCTGAAAAGGATTACTTACTGACAAAAACGACTTAAAATTCATGCAGCATTAACTATTTGTACATTTTTAAATTGTACAGAAATCGGTGTTGCAGATGTACATATTTTCAAAATAATTTTAATCGTCCATTACAAGTCTAATTTTCCATATTTATGCATATGTACATATATTTTATATGGCGTTAGCCATAAGTTTAGAAGTAATTTTGAGTTTAAAAGTAAAATCCCAAAATCCCATATATAAACTTTATCAAATGCTATTTTCTTTATCTAAAACATACTTTGGAAAGTGTATTAGAAATAATAACAATGAATTATTACTTTCATTATTATTTGTAAGTTTTGAAATACTATAACTATAAATATAAATGCTATTTAGATAATTATAAAAATAAAAGCTACTAAAGTTTAAATTGCGACAAATAGCATAGAAGTGCAGTGAAAAACCTTCGCACAAATTATAAAGCATTTGCACTTCCTTAAAGTAAAACTAAACAATCTCAAGAGTTATGTGTTTTAGGAATACGATAAGCAATCATTTTTAAAATAAATAAGCAAATATAGCAATTTATTCAATACGAAAAAATTAATTTAAAAAAATTAATTTAATTTAAATGAAAAGCGTGCTCATAGGTTAGAGATTTATCAATATGTATCTGCACAAGTTAGCTCAGGTAAGTTTATATTGTAAATACGTGCATATAAAAGAAAAAATTTGTACATATAGTTGAATATCACCTTCAACAAACCTATATTATTTCGTTTAGAGAGTGAAAGCAAAACTGGTACAAGTAAATTGTCTAAAATTTATTCGAAAATACAGGGTACAGATTTTTTGTACTATTATGTACTATTGTGGTAATGTGTTTTTAATGATCCATCGTGTTTTTAATAAGAAAAAATAGAACTATTGGGATTATTCATGATTCCATAACTTTAGTTTTCAAAAAAATATAAGCTTGTTTAAAAAACTATTACAAAGCTCTACTTTTATTACTACTAATAATCATTCATAATAATTCATTCTATTTAATGCCGCACTTATCAATACGTGATAATTACATGATTTGATTGTTGGCTGCTAGCAATATACTGACAATATAATTATATATATACATATATATATACATATGGATATGGTTCAGTAACATATTAGGAGTCAATATTTCTATAAGGAAAAATGTATTCTATAAACATTTTAATTTATCACAACTCAATAATAAGAAGAAAATTATATAATAACGAAATTAAGAGAAATTTATAAAGTAAAAATATAAAGATTTAATAACATATTTGTAATTTATTTTTAATTATACCTAGGTTTTTATTGATTGCTTTTCAAATTTTTAAGGTTATATCCAGTAATATTTTATAAGTTTTTATATCACATATAACAATACCAACCGTTAATAGCAATATAGGATGATCTGGTTTGACCGAATTGGCAAAAACCGAAAGAAAGTAAACTTTTTCTTTTTCTGAGAGGACTTTTAGTTCTTTATATGGAACCGCAGTTTAGTGATTTTCTGCTTCTACCGCACTAGTTGGGCTATGTAGCGATCGCAATTGATGGTCTAACGCGCATCCCAATATATAGAAGCCATAACATTGTAAGCTTTCTATTATGTTCTGTTAACAATTTAATGGTGGTAAATAAAGGTAATAAACCTACTTTTGTAAATGCGATTAGTGGAGAGGTACTAGATCTCACTCTAGCAAGCGCATTTATATCTAATAACATTTCAAATTGGTCAAGTCAACCAAAGGACTTGACAAAAAGAATTTGCCTCAAGGAGGCGTTCTATCGCCACTCCTATGGCTATTTGTCATTGACGAACTATTAGTCTCTTGATGACCTCGGATATGAAGTTCAGGGCTTTGCAGATGATCTGGTTATCGTGGTTAGAGGCAAATTTAACTCCACCATATCCGATCGTATGCAACTAGCTCTTGACATCACTCAAGATTGGTGTCAAGAGAGAGGACTCTCGATTAATCCGTATAAAACAAACGCAGTACCTTTCACCAGAATAAGAAAGGCGAGTCTAGGGACCCTAAAGTTAGGGGACACTGACTTAATACTATCTGAGGAAATAAAATATCTAGGAGTAATTCTATATAAAACTCTTACTTGGAAAAACCATTTATCATATATAACTGGAAAAGCTCGAAGAGCAACTTATGCGTGCCAAAGACTGTATGGTAAAACACGGTGTCTGCGACCAAAACTAATGGCTTAGTCATACAAGACCGTAATAGTACCTATCATCACCTATGCTTCCTTGGCATGGTGGCCAAAGGTAACTCAGAAGAAGTCTAAGATGATCCTCAATAAGATTCATCGAACAGCCTGTCTAAGTGTAACGGGAGCAATGAGAACGTGCCCCACAGAAGCCATAGCAATGCATACTGGACTCACTCTATTACACATCACGGTTAAAAGGACTGCGACCAGTGCCGTAGTAAGGCTTCCTTATCTATGTAGTCTTAAAGAGGGCAATCTGACAGGACACGCAAACATTCTAGATGAAGTCTGGAATTCTCCGTGCCTAAAGGTCTTTGATAAGATGAATAGAAAATTAACTTTCTCCAGGGAATTCGTAGTGGTCATCAGTGACCGATCAACTTGGAGAAACAATGAAATTAACTTAATTATGGTATAGTGATAGGTCCAAAATAAAAGATGGCAGTGCAAGAGCAGGAGTTATGGGACCGAAATTCCGCAAAGCAATCGCAATTGGAAAACTGCTTCTATTTTTCAAACAGAGGTCTATGCCTTACAGCTATGTGCGAGAGAATGCCTATGTAGCCAAGCAGCTACAAAATCTTTAGCAAAATCCTTATTCCAACCAAAGTTGGTCTGGATATGCTTTCAACTTCTCAATACCCTAGCATCGGGGAACTATGTTACTCTTATGTGGGTACCGGGACACGAAGGGCATGAGGGCAATGAAATAGCAGACTCTACTTTCATTGGTCCAGAGCCCTTCTGCGGGGTAACAAATAGATTCACAAATAACTTACTAGGTGAACGGGAGAAACAACATCTATTTGAACACTCAAATATATGCCCAAACAGGCATGCGACAATGAAAAAAATTCATTGATCCTGAACACATCAAAGTTGATGCTATCCTTGACCTTAGCAGAAACGTTATTAAAATCTACACTGAACTTCTTACAGGACACTGTAGATTTACTTACCACATGAAGATTATAGGTGCGGTAGAAAATGCCTCCTGTCGACTCTGTAATGAGGAGAAGGAAACATCAGAACATAGACTCGACTATCATGGAAGCGGGATCTTAGTCCCAAATCAAATAGGTAAAATTAAGCCCACAGGAATTACAACATTTATCAATAGTCTAGAATTGTCTTAGGTGGATCTTTAGGCACACAATAGATCTTTTAGGTCGGGGTGCTTTCACAGCCTATTACTTAATAAAAAGAATAATAATAATATTATGTTCTGTATCGTTCACTGACTGCCGCCCTCAAACCTGACTGCCGATATAGGCAACGCAAAAAGTTCATTCTATCTCGCTTTAACTGCTCCGAACAGCTCCAATTGTTCCAAGCAAACCAATTGTCAGCAAATGCAGCACCCACTTTGAAAAGATCTTTCATATAGACAAATGTTCATGATCGGATTCATAATAAAGCCGACACGTTCTTTTGGAATATTTACAATATTTCATTGTTTTTTTGAATTATTTACCTGGTTATGACAAATTGTAGATGTTGTTCTTTGTTATGGTAGCTAAGACAATAACAAATAAAACTATGTACTTGAGTTTTTAAATGAAAAATAAAAAGTAGACAAAGAACTTATATATTTGATGTGTTCATGTTGGTTGCTTTTGTTGTACACAACACTGTATATCTAATCAAAAAATTTAGCTCTTACACATTTTTGAGAAATCCTATGTCAAAAAAATCTAAAATGCATGATATATTTATAACGCATTGTCGTATCGATTTAAAATCAAGCTCATTCAATTAAAAATATTATTATTTTATGCCATTCTGATCTTTTCTACTTTAGGATACAAGAAAAAAGTTTTATTTCTTTCTAACTCAACTTCTGGTTGGTTTTTGCAAAAATCTTCATAGTCTCTGAAATTTTTTTTATTTACTTACATATTTGGCCATAACAACATGTTATCGAGTTTCGCCCTAACGCAGCATATCTGTCCAGGTACCTCTGCTGCGTGCGCGCCTTCTCTAGTCTGGTACCTACATCAAGTTCGGTTAGTGCTCTCTCAAATTGTTACTCCACCGGAGACGTGGTCTACCTCTTTGTCTTCTTCATTCAACTCCTGCTTCAAACACCTTTTTCGCTAGAGTTTTTTTTATCCATTCTCATGACATGATCAAGACAGCGAAACCGCTAGATATTAATTAGCTCAATTATATCAATATGGAGATAAAACTGGTGTACAGCTTGTGGTTCATTTGCATGCGGCAATCGTCGCCAACTCGTACAGGACCAAATATTTTACGACGAATTTTTCTTTCGAACACTCCCAGTGCTGGTTCATCATTCATTATCATGCCCCATACAGAATCACACGAAACATGATTGACCTATAGAGCGCAAGTAAGTATCACTTATTAGTAATGGTGATTCTTCGTCTGATCTCCAAGCTGATATCGTTGTTGTTTGTCATTGCGGTGCCAATGTAGATGAAATGCTTGACAGATTCGAAAGTATTGTTCCACCTGACCGTCGTACATTTCTGCCAGTATCCAGCATGTACCTCGTTTTGCTGTCATTCACCGCTAAGCCTATTCTTGCAGATTCCTTTTCGATAACTGCTTTTCGAATAGCAGCTGTAACATCACACTTGCTACAGCCAATGATCTCAATGCCGTCGGCGTAAGCAAGGAGCTAGACACATTTGTAAAATATTAGGGGTATTCAGGCAAGTGATTAATTGCTTAGTAGTTGATTACAACAAAAATTTGCACACAAAAATGAAACTAAGCAGAGAATCAACTATTTCGGTGATTCTCAGATTAGTACAAATTTGATTAATAGTGCTGCCAGTACCAAGTGTTGTAATAATAACTTAAAATGAACTTTAGTATAGAAATTTGTTAGCTGTCTCTCTCAGCTGTTTGAATTGTGTGTAAACAATTTTGCAAATACAAGTATGTTTCACTTTTGCTGTTGATGCGAGTGCTGCCAAGGCATTTCACACAACAAAACTAATCAGATTACGCATTTTGGGTCGTTCAAGCAACTGATTAACATCAAAATGCTAAATTTTTTTTATATGAAGTTTTTGAATCAACTAAGCAACTAATCAGTTGCCTGAATACCTCTATTGTTACATTATAGAAAACATCTGCCCTGCGCATGATCACTTCCATAACGAAAAGGCCACATTTTAATCAAAAGGTTTGGAGAGACTCGATCCTACCTTGACGAAGCTACGGGTATTGCTCATTATCATTCTGCAGAGTCGTATTAACTTTGCAAGGATACCGAGCTCAGACATTGCGGCGTAAACGTAATCCCTTACTCTTATCGAAAGCTGCTCAATAATCGAAAAAAGGTGGTGAGTGTCCATGTTACGTTCGTGGGCATTTTCCAGGATTCGTCGCAATGTGAATATCTGATCAATAGTGAAGCTACCAGATCGAAAGTCGTACTGATAAAGCCCAATCAGTGACTTGGCATGTGGCTTCAATCTTTCGCACAGTACAGTTGAAAGGACCTTGCACGCAACAGGTGTTAGGGTGATCCCGCGATACTTGGCGTAAATCGTAGGATCGCCTTTTTTTCAAAACAGGACAAAGAGTTCTGTTGGAATCCGAAGATTCCAATTGATGGGCATACTTGCCTCTAACCATATTCTGCAGATAAGCTGATGCATGCACCCTATCAACATATCGCCGCCGGTCTTGAACAATTCTGCAGGTAGGCTGTATAGCAACACGCACTTTGTTTTGACTAGGTGATGAAATTTCAACACTATCATTTTCAATTGGGAAATTGGGATGGATTTAAATTCAACCTTTGTTATTTTCAATTCAACTCTTTGGTGAGTGATAGCAACCAATTTTCATCTAATCAAATTATTTAAATATGGTTTTGCTCAGAGTACTATAATATTTAATGGCACTAAAAACAATTGAATTAAATGTTATTCAAATTTAGTTGGGAAGCTATTCGTGGCATAAAAGTGGTATACTTCCTTCCCATTTCCTTAGCATAGTACCACTTTAGTAATGAACGTGTGAACATCTTTTCATTTAATATTTTAATCAATTTTTAGTGTAATTTAAACAACTAAATCAGAGCACGAATATAATCCGACTTCAATGCAAATACGTTCGCATACAGTTCTAAATAACCTTTTGTAGCATTTAACATTACACATACAGTGAAATTCTTCATAACGGACAGTTCTTTTAACCGCAAAGCCTTATTAACCGGACAAATTTCGTGGACACAGCCTTTTCATTAATTTTTTCATACAAATATCATTTTAAACCATACTACCTTTTGAACCATTTTGATCAAAAAATCTCTCATAAACAGACAAAATTCAAAAAAATACCGAACAAGTTTTTTAAAAATCTGCGGTTTTCCGTAACAAAATTTCTATTTGTATTTTAATCACCAATAATTAATTAAATATAATTTATAAATTACTACGGTCGAAATAGCCCAGAAAGAGGAGTTTTCTTTCACGTATTATCTGACGAAACACTCGCTCTTAAATCCAAAAAATACATCGACAGTAAATTTTCGAGGGACAGACTCACAATTTTGTTTAGTGCAAACATGGTTGAAGATATAGAGCTACTTTTAGTTATAACTAAAACAGCCCGTCCACGAGCAGCTCGATATCCTTAAACGATATCGCGGAACTGCAAATGAATTGGAAATCTAATAAAGAAAAGCTCGTATGACTCGAGAAGGAATGAATGAATGGCTGCAGCAGTTCAATAAGCAAATAAGAGCTCAGAATTCTTTTGTTTTCGAATAATACATCATCTCATCAAAGGGAATTAAACTTAACTTATATAAATATTGTTTTTTGTTTCCAAACACAATGGCAGCAAGCTAACCCCCTTGATCAAGGGATAATCTAAAATATTTAAATTTTTAATAG
>NC_051847.1:113961470-114139525 GCF_002237135.1 Teleopsis dalmanni | reverse complement strand
TTTGCTCTTGAGTAGCCATTTTTTTTTTATATATTCGACGTCGGCTTGGTCACCAATGTAGTGGTTTGTTATGTTGGGGTTTATTTCGAATTTAACACTCCGTATTGGTAATGGATAAGTTTATTTATTTCTTATACTTAGTTATTATAAAATATTCTTAAAGTTAAAATTTGTGTTTTTTCGTTTTATTCACGTGCTGCTTTGTCTTTTTCCAAACTACTACTGGCGGGAACTGCGGCTATTGTTGTCTCCTTTGTGCCTTGTTGACAGTTCTTTTATTTATATTTTTTGGTGCTGCCACAGTACTCCCCCCTAAGTGATGGAGTCACTGAATTTGGTTGGAAAGCGAACGTTGCGTCCTGATTTTGTCAGGTTAGCTGTTGTATTTGGTCGCACAGACTGGTCGCCATTAACGTTGTTTGGAATGTGGTATACCATTGATTTGTTGTGGATGTCAATGCCTGTATCGGGACATATGAAAGCAGCTTTAAGACGATCTATGCTAACTGTTTGTTCTTTGTTTTCGATCAGTATTCTAAACGTCTTGTCATTTCGCTCTAGTATTTGGTAAGGACCATCGTAAGGTTGCGTCAATGGTGGTTTTACCTTGTCATTTCGTATAAATACATGCGTGGCTGAGCTTAGAGCCGGTTGGATGTGGTAGCCTCGGTCTATATGATGCGATACCAACGTTGCCTTGACGCTCTGCATTTGTTCTCTTAGCCTGGTTATGAAATCGTGTTGATTTATATTTCTGTGGCTAGGGTTGCTTACTATTTCGCCCGGTAAACGTAGAGTTTGGCCATATAGCATTTCAGCAGCAGAAGCTCCAATGTCTGGTTTAAAAGTCGTGCGTAGACCTAACAATACTATTGGTAAAACTTCTGTCCAAGAAGTTGTTTGGTGGCACATTAAGGCTGCTTTTAATGTGCGGTGAAATCGTTCCACCATTCCGTTACTTTGAGGATGGTAACTCGTAGTTCGTAAGTGTTTGCAACCGATAACTTCAGCTAGTTGGTTGAACAATGAAGATTCAAATTGTCTTCCTTGGTCTGTTGTGATACGTAAGGGTACGCCAAAACGTGCGATCCATTGAGTAATCAGTGCGTTTGCGATGGTTTCCGCTGTTTGATCTGGGATCGGAATTGCTTCTGGCCATCGGCTGAAACGGTCGATGATGGTTAATATATATGTGCAGTTGTTTGATGGTGGTAGCGGGCCGACGATATCTATGTTTATATGTTCGAATCTGTGTTCAGCGAGTTCATATTGACAAATAGGTGAACGGTTGTGACGTTGCACTTTAGAACGTTGGCATGGGATACATTGTCGGGTCCAGTTTCTGATATCAGCATTTATAGAAGGCCAGAAAAATTTTTCAGCTATCATTTTTGTTGTGCCCCGAATGCTGGGATGAGACAACCCATGCGTAGCTTTAAAGATATGTAGCCGGTATTTCTGCGGAATGTAAGGACGAATTCGCCCAGTTGAAACTTCGCAATAAATTTTATCTGATATTGTTGGTAAAGATAAAAGTTTGATTTCGATGGAATTGTTGTTTTTGATATCTTGTAGTTGTGGGCAACATCGTTGTAATCCAATTATACAATCGTAGTCGATTTTTGGGATGCTAATACTATCTATCCGCGAGAGAAAATCTGCTGGGATGTTGTCTTTTCCGCTGACATGAACGATATTCGTTGTAAATTGACCTATATAATCAAGCTGACGGACTTGACGTGGTGAAGCCTTGTCGGACTTTTGCTGGAATGCGAACGTGAGTGGCTTGTGGTCAGTTATTAATACGAATTCACGACCTTCTAACATATGTCGAAAATGTTTTATGCCCTGATATGCGGCTAACAACTCACGATCGTATGTGCTGTATCGTTTTTGTGTATCTGTTAATCGTTTAGAGAAAAAACCGAGTGGTTGGAACGTGCTGTTTGTCACTTGATGAAGAACTGCGCCGAGAGCTTTATCCGAGGCGTCTACTTGTAATGCAAGCGTAGCAGTTTTTGACGGATGAACAAGTAGTGTCGAGTTTGTTAGTTCATCTTTACATTTTTGGAAGATTGTTTTGTTCACTTCGGTCCAGCATAACGGTGTGTTGTCGTTCTTCTTGTTTCCTTTTATCATTTGTTGAAGTGCAGTTTGAGAATCTACAGCGTTTGGTACGAACCTGCGATAAAAGTTAAGTAATGCTAGAAATCTTCTTAATTCTTTTGTTTTTGTTGGAAGCGGGTACTCGCTGATGCTCTTCACTCGATCTGGTAGAGGTTGAATGCCCTTTTCACTGATGAGATAACCAAGAAATTTTACTGTGTTTTGAGCAAAAACGCATTTTGATACGTTTATTATTAAACCATGTTTTCTGAATCGTTCGAATACTTGTTGCAAGTGTTGCCTGTGCTCTTCCTCGTTTGCTGATGCAATAATGACGTCGTCAATATAGGCAAAGGCAAATTCGAGATCTCGTAATACTTCGTGAATGAAGCGTTGAAATGTTTGACCTGCATTGCAAAGTCCGAATGTCATGTTAGTAAATTCAAATAATCCAAATGGAGTTATGATCGCCATTTTTGGAATATCCCCCGGTTCAACTGGTATCTGGTGATATGCCTTAATCAGGTCGATGGTTGAAAAAACTTTTTGGTTATATAACATGTGTGCAAAATCATGTATGTGAGGAACTGGGTAACGATCTGGGATGGTGATTGCATTTAAGCGACGGTAATCTCCGCAAGGTCTCCAACTACCGTCTGGTTTTTTTACCATATGTAAGGGGCTAGCCCAATTACTGCTTGATGGACGGCATATTCCGGCTGTGACTAAGTTTTGGAATTCTTCTTTTGCTGCTGCTAGCTTGTCTGGAGGTAACCTACGTGGTCTCTCACATATTGGTGGACCTTTTGTTAATATGTGGTGAGTGACTTTTGTCACCTGGCGATTTGTCGGTGTTGGTTTAGTGATGTCGATGTATTCTTTTAGTAGATCTGCAATTTTGCAAGATGTGTTCACAGTTGATATTTTTTTGCGCATTTACCTTACGTTCACTTGCGGCTGAGAAAATCTTTGTTGATGTGTCGATCAATCGTTTCATTTTTATGTCTACTATTAATCCGAAATGATTTAAAAAATCTGCACCGATGATTGAAGTGTTTACATCTGCGATAATAAATGGCCATGTGAAATTTCTTCGTAAGCCAAGAGCTAGAGTTATCTCTATTTCTCCAAATGTTTTGATCATAGAACCATTTGCTGCGTAGAGTATTCTTTCGTTCTTATTGTTTGTATTTGAATTTTTTTGTTTGGCGGCAATAAGTGAAACATCTGCACCCGTGTCTATTAGGAATGATTTTTTTGTCTTATTGTCATAGACGAACAGTCTTGTAGATGTTTCGTTTACAACTTCCTCTGCCGCCGTAGACGAAGTCGGTTTTAGTTTTTTGTGCCATATGTGCATGGCTGCTTGCAATTTTTTGCATTTGCCCCATATGTTCTATGATACCAACAATTTGTACTGGTCTTTTCTTCACTATCATCATGACATTTCCGGTTTCTGGATGTTGAACGTGAACGTTGATTTGTTCTTGAGCGGTGTTCGGTTGATAATTTCGAGACCATTTTCGTCAGTCTGGTCACTTCTCGTTGAAGTTGTTCGATTTGTGCATCACGTTGAATATGAGCTGCTGCAGGGACGTTAGCTGCATTGACGTAAGTTCCTTGCATTGTTGAGTTTATACGGATTGTTTCGGTTATGTTGTCTGCCAATTCCGCCATCTTAGGTAGTTCCACTTGAATTGTGGCTAGACATGTCTGTACTTCTACAGGAAGACGTTGTAACCATAACCCTTTCAGTAATTGTTCGTCTTGTTTGCTTCCACTAATACGTTGCAATTCGCTTAAAAGATGGGATGGCTTTTTATCCCCAAGCTGTAAACCACTAACTAATTTTTGTACGCGTTTTTGTTCACTATCCGCAAAGTTTTTTATTATTGCTTGCTTGATAGCTTCGTACTTCTGAGTTGCTGGTGGATTCTGTATTGTGTTATAAATTTGTTCTAACAGCGATGCATCCAATGCTGCGATAACTGTGCCAAACTTTTGAGTATCGCCCTTTATGTTGTTGACTTGGAACCAGTAGTCCAACTGAATAAACCAAAGGTCAATGTTGTTTTTTATTAATGTTGGCATCGGCAGCTTTATTGCAGTGATTGTTGCGTTTTCATTGATTGGGTTAGTGTCTTCGGTTATCTTTTGCTCTTGAGTAGCCATTTTTTTTTTATATATTCGACGTCGGCTTGGTCACCAATGTAGTGGTTTGTTATGTTGGGGTTTATTTCGAATTTAACACTCCGTATTGGTAATGGATAAGTTTATTTATTTCTTATACTTAGTTATTATAAAATATTCTTAAAGTTAAAATTTGTGTTTTTTCGTTTTATTCACGTGCTGCTTTGTCTTTTTCCAAACTACTACTGGCGGGAACTGCGGCTATTGTTGTCTCCTTTGTGCCTTGTTGACAGTTCTTTTATTTATATTTTTTGGTGCTGCCACAGAGTTGTATAAATTTGATGTGATACTTTGTGGAATAACTAATAATTATTCAGCAAATAACTACGTGTGGAATTAAATGCAATATTAACCACATATGTATGCAAATAATATTTTTGAGAATAATTATTTTTACTTAAACTGTAGAGCAACATACTTCACAACTACTTGCTTAGATAGAGAAAATCGAGTCGTTTTGTGTACATTTAAGCAATTATAAGTCAGCAATTTGTTGTTTTTTGCACACTTGCGAGCCACCAAAAGCACCTATTGATATTTATTGCTTTATTCAGCGTTACAAAATTGCAACTCTGTATACATTTATTTTTCTTATACTTACAACACTGATTAACATATTAAACATTTTTATTAGTGCACATTTTATATCTAATACTACAGTGAGAATTATAATCTAAATTTGGAAAATGTCTGAACACGAAATAAATGGTGGTGATGATGAAGTGCAGGATAAAAAGCAAAAAAAACAGACTCGTCACGATGGCGGAGCTGCAGATTTGGAACGTGTAACAGATTATGCCGAGGAAAAAGAAATATCAGCTGCTAATATATCCAGCGTTAGTAAAACTAAAATTTAAAAATTTTAATAAAAATAAGACTTGTTACTTTTTTATACATCGATATTCAGGCGGTAGAACAATTTGGCAACCAACGTAGTAAAGAAGATGAGTTAAAGGTAGCTAAAGAAAAGGAGCTGCAGAAAGTACATGTTAAAAAGGAAGACATTGAAATAATCGTAATTATTGCTTTATATTCTGTACATAACATATATTTTAATAGTTGATTTCTATTAGATGAATGAAATGTTAATCACTAAAGCTCAAGCAGAGAAGGTTTTGCGAGAACAAAGTGGAGATCTTGTGGCTGCCCTAGAAGCTATAATAGCAAACTAATAAATTGTACAAAATATATGTTAATGAAACTTAACTACTTTATAGTTTAGAAAACCTTAGAAATTTTTACCAATAAAAAACTTTTTAAATGTGAAATGATATATACATTTGAAGTAGAGGATATATTTATTAAACGTAGTCGAAAATGCAAATAATTTTGCTTGTGTTTCTATAAGTCTGATCGTAACTCTACGCAATATACTGTTAAGTAATCTAAAGTCGCAAACGCCCGCATACATCAGTTAAAATTTCCAGAAAGTATAAAGCTTTAATTCAATTGATCGAAGAATAAACGGTTATAAATGGAAGCAGATTGTGTAAAACTGGATTAGAATATTTTACCCAACTTTTTAATTTAATCAAAACAGCTACCTTGAATATTTAATTTTATAAAAACAAACTGTGATTTCATATTACGCAGTAGGTTGTGTTGTGAGGGTCGTCCTTATCTGTTATCACTTTCACTCGGAGATATATGTTGCCTATTGTGATGCCCTCTTCACATAGTATTTTGTCATAGCAGTATATCGTGCGAAGGCACGATATATTAAAATAAAAATTTAGTTTATATTATTTTTAAAGTTTTATTTTGATGAAAAACTTTTTAATGACAAATTATATAACAATGATTTCAGAGCTTTACTCAGGGAGTTCAGGCTAATCGAATAGAAACTGCATCATTGAAATATCATGTTGACGCAAATTATTTAACTGGTTTTTTTTTGTATTGCTTAGCTTCAGTTATAACCATTACACTTATACATCAAAATATTTAAATACTATACATATAAATTAGCAAAACCAACAACTTAAAATAAAAACAAAAAATTGTTAATGTTCCAAAAATTTAGTTAAGTAATTTTGAAACTACTATTAACGACATTCCAATTTAATATTCTAAAACTTTCATTAAGTGAAAATAAAATGTGTGATATATGGAACACTAAGTAGTTATTGGTAAATTAAACTATGTATTTAAATATTTTTGAAGATGTTCGCATGAAGGCATATTCATGTTTTGCGCTTTACGGAATAAGTCACGGTCACCAAATGTACGTGCTTTAGCCAACATTGAGTCTCCTAAAATTAAAAGAATATATCATAAGCCCGACAATTTATAATAAAAATATAAATTTATTAGTTACTAACGGTAATTTCTTTCGCGACTACACGAATGTTTTAAATGAGTAATAAACTCCTCTTCCACAGACTCTTCCAATCGCAGCACAGATCCTTGATACTCTGAATAAAAGTTGTCTTTAACATAATACGGTATTTTAAGTGAATTTGTTTCTCGCTTAACAGAATATTTTCTAAAAATATATAAAATATGTTAGATAAAATACTAAGGCAATAGTGATCGAAAAACTTACTGTGATGGTGTAAGACTGTAAATTGGATCCGAAATAAAGAATGACGACATCATTGATAAGCCAATTAATAACAATATAGGAAGCAAATTAATTAAAGCCGAAGATCCACCTGCTTGGTTCTGTAAATGTAAACATAGTAGAGTGAATATATCAGTATAAAAATATATAAATATTCTCTTTTTCTTCTTCCTACTAGTTTGATAATTAATTAATATTAAGTGCTGTTTTTGCTTTTGTGGTTATTGTGATTAAGTAGGAACTCAACTATTAATTATCGCGTTGTGATTTTTGATGATGTTAAACTCAACACCAATTATATATAAGGTGAATGAAATTTGAAAGGTATGTGATGGGAAATTAGGAAGGTATAGAAAGCCGCAGGTAACGCACTCTTCTTTGGAATGTTATATCTAAACTGGGTCGGTAAAAATTAAATTAAATTAATTAAAATTTGTGTGAAGGCATTTTGAGAACTTTGTTGTACACTCTAACTAACACACCTAAATGCCGGTGTACATCTGTAAGACATTAAAGGATAATTTTTTCTACCCATCTTGCAACCCACTCTTACTCCTAAATAACACCCTCTAACACAATTAACTCAAATCCTGACCCATGAATTCGTATTGTAATTCCTTTCATGTTATCTGCTTTACAGATTTCTGCAGGTCACAACAACAACATCTAATCCTGCAGGATTAGACATAAAGATGGTTAACATGCTACACGCGATGACAACCGATAGAACGACGTAGTGACATGACTGGAGATTATTTCAGTATCTGGCAAAACTGTAAGGTTCATACTGACACAAAAAAGACTGCCACAGATTGCTTTGTATGGGATACCTTTAGCATGAGTCCATTCTTGAATCGACTGCATACAGCAATCGCACCATAAATTATTATATATGATATATTTACTAGCATAATATTAATACAATTATATAAAATGACGTTTTATTCTTATACTCACTTCTCTGTCGTCACGATGTTGCTGACGACGTCGCTGTTGACGCATAAAAACATTTTGTTGTGGAAAACCACCTCCGAAGAAAAGATTAAAAAGTTCTTCAGCACTAACGTCAGATTGAAAGCCACGAGCATAACCATATTCATTAGAATAATATTGATTACGCATTCCGGCGCCTGAACTTTGGCCATTCGCCTCATTTATACCGTATAAATCATATGACTTTCGTTTCTCAGCATCTGTAAGGATAGCTGCTGCGTTACCAACTGCTTTAAAAGCATCAGCAGCGCCTGGTGCTTTGTTTTTATCAGGATGTAATTGAAGCGCCAATTTTTTATAAGATTTTTTTATCTCAGAATCAGTTGCTTCTTTGGTGATACCAAGTACGTCATAAAAGTTTTTACATCTGTAATAAGTAGCTCACATTAATGTTGTTTCCCACATAAAAAAAATTATTACCTTTTAATTTTGCGAACAGCTTCAAGTTGTTCTGTAGTGTAATCAGGTTCAGCATGACGAGAATCAGAGTTTTTACGTTTACGCGTACTTTCAGGCTGTTGCTCTGGTTCTTGTTTTTCTTTACTATTGCCGGACTTAGCTAAGTTCCGTACTTGCATTAAAACATCTGTATAATTTATTTGCTTGAGCAACACATTTCAAAAACTAACATAATAGAAATTGTTACCTTTAGCTCGTTGTGTTGGAAATAATTGTTCAGCTTTTATTAGAAATTTTTCTGCTTTTTGGAATTTTCCTTCTGATAGAGCTTGAACACCAATTTCGATGCAACGATTCGCTTCATCTTTATTTCCGTCCATTTTAAAGATTTATATAACTTTAGCGAGTTGAATGCCAAGATATATTTAAATAGTTATTGGTATATTAAATATTAATAATACCAAAACTATTTTATTTGTTGTGCTATTATGGTTATACAAAAATCAAATTTTAATTACAATAGAATTTTGAATTTATATATATAATGATAAATTTTTACGTGCACATACTATTACTAGCACTAAAATTTTCCAAATAATTACATTAATTAACTAAACCAAAATTTTTATCCACATCACTTTTTTTCGATAATTGATTTGTAAGAAGAAAAAATTATAATTGACAGGGATGTAATAAGTAAATAGTTATAATATTTTTAACAGTTCTCAATGCAACACTGGTACTAAGAACAGGTGTGTAGTATTTTTAGTGATATGGAGTATAGCTACTTAACAGTGATATACTGCGTCTACATTGGTTCGATTTTGGCAAGTCTTTTACAAACATTCACACTTTTTCACAACACATACAATTTTTTGTTCATAAACAAAATTCGAATACAATAGATATTCACTTTTGATTATAAAAATGTAACCAAAATAAATCTATTGTAGAGGCCAGTTAACTTACTAATATCTCTCGCTGATTTATTGGCTTCACTGCTGTAATTTGATTTTTCCTTTCAGGTGGAAGATGCCTGCCACGTTAAAAGAAAATGATTTGAGTTTCAGCGACCAAGGCATAGTAGTTGTGAAGCAGATTTTTTAAATATTAAATAGTTTTATAGCGTTTATTAAACAAACATTGTTAAATATTTTGTGTTAGTTTTTGTTTTAACTAATAAATAAAGTAAATATAGTGTTAACAAACTAATTACAATCAATGGTTATTATGAAAAATTTACTTAGGTTGTTAATTTAACACATAAAATTATAAAAAATGTTTTTTTAATGTTTTAATAATTACACTTATTAATTTGTGTTAAATATTTTATTATATTTATAAAAAATTATTTGCATTACAAACCATCTTCAGTGTACAATAATAAATATTATTGTTTTTTCTTAAATATTTAACACAAATTATTATATGTAATTTTTATTTAAAAAAATATTTTTTATATGTTAAATAAATGACCTAAGCTCGATAATATTAAGAGATAGAGATAAGCCCCCCAGCCATTATAGAGTAAAAGTGCGTAATAGCACTAACTCAAGAAGAAGAAGAATCAAGAATTAATGCAGTTACTAATATAGTTATAGACTTTATAACTAGTCTATTATGAAAGGGTAGTGTTGTTATTAAATGTACATATTAAAAACTTAGCCAAGTTTTCTTTTTATCTCACTTTGGAGTGACAGAATATAGTTATTAAATAAATATCTAGTAATTTTGATATTATTTTTGATTAACTGTATGTTTTTTATATACAACTGCAGATTCCAAATGTTATATTATTATAAAATTCTTTTTTTTGATCACATAATCAAATATTTTATAATATACACTCATTAAAATATGTTGGCAAAATAATATATATATGGTGCTTCAGCAATACACTTCGTACGTAATTAGCTGAAACTATTGAATTCCAAGATGAGTATAACATTATGCAAAAAAAAATTTAAAACAAAATTATATAGTAGTTATTTTTTTAAGTAGTTAGTTTCTTTAACTTTCGCATGTAATTAATATTTGTATGTTTTATATAGATGAGCTAGACGGAACAAATAGTAGTTTTTTTAATTTTACGTTAACAAAACTAAAATGCATCTATGTATGTATGTTATTAGCTGCACTGCAACACTTTTATTGAAAGTCTGCCGTAGATAACTTTTGCTGTCAAATTAGGTTTGGATTTTGCGTGAAATAAGTTCTTTATAACGTTCATAAAAATTTTATTAATAAACGAAAAGTCAATAACTTTTATTTCAGCAAAGTTTATTTGAAAAAATATAAGTGACCCTAATTTCATCAGTTTATTAGAAAAGTTTTATGTAAATATAATTAGTCTGAGAAGTTGCAAATTGTTAAAGACAACAAATCATACATATTTTGATAATACATAGGTGTAAAGAGCATAACTCTTTATATTAAAATTTCAACAAAGAATTCAAATAATATAGTGTCTTCGTTCTTTCTAAGGCTTATGACATCGTCATAAAGTGCTGTGTGTGTTTTCTCCAAGAAAAAATTCGCAAATTTATCTTCAGCAATAAGCAGGTAATGTATGTTAAAATAACTTTTACTTTTTAAGTTAAATAATTGCTTAAAGGTTGTAATAATATTCTTATTTCCTCTTATGCCAAAATATTGTAAACAATCTTTACGCATAACGCATTTTTGAAGATATTTAATGTGTATTATTAATTAGTGTTTATATTATCTGAATTATTGTCCCAAGTCAGATTTAAAAAACTGATTAACATATTTGTTTTTTTAGATAAACTCATAGGTATATTTTTCCTTTGATTTGTTTTAAGTTCGATTATAAGTAATTATATAAAAATCTCATAGAGTTATATACATAAATTTCTTAATGTATATACTGTATTAAGTATCATTATTATTTTACCTATAGAGAAATTGATATAAGCAAAAAATTTTGTATCGCAAAATATTTTAATTTAAGTTTCTTATTCTGTGTACGAGAAATATAGATTGTTCCTTTTCGGTCAGTTTACAAATATCATAAATCCATGAGGTAACAAAAGACCTAAAACGATTTAATACAAACCTTCATGCATTTGTATTTATAAGGTTTTATTTAAAGTTGGTGGAGGCCAATAAAATACGATTTGTAGTTCTTTTAACTTGCAAAGCAAATTATCTCTCTCTCTTTTATAAAGTATATTTGCACTAAATTTCCAAATTTTCCTTGATAATAAACATTTATTGGTCCATAGACATCATTCATTTTTTCATTTGATTTGCCTGGATTATTAAACTCATGTGCACCATTTCGATCTATTAAAAATTGAAACATTTTCCATTTTCTACTGCGTTTAGCAAAGGAAGTGGTAAATTGAATCACACTTTTTTTCGCTGAAAATAAAACATCAAAATGTATTTGTAGTTTTAAGCAAGAGATGAACTGTAGTGTATAAGCCATAGATATCTAAGGAACTTAGGCCAGTTTGTATTTCACTAGAATTTACACTGGTCATTTATGTAGTATCATACAATTTGCAAATCATAAACTTTGATCTTTGACGCTAGGACAATGGTTAAGACAAATTAACTTCGTAGTATATTGACAAAAACTCGTAAGATCTTTAATTTTGTCTGATGTACTAATAATACCAAAAACAGAAATATATTTATGATATTCATAATACATTATTCATAATACAACATAACACATCGTTGAATGTAGGTTACATTGTTTTTTAATAATTTTGTACTGTACATATTGATATACGAAATATATATTTTTTTTTAAATCATATTTTTATTAATAAACGAGTAATATAATTCGCAGGTGATATGTGATAAATATTATATATTACTACTTTTATATTGTAAAGAGCTTATTTTTTGTACTTATTGAAAAACACTCCGATGAACTCCTTAGCAATTTTAAAATATTTCTTGCATATAGAACAATCAATATATATTATATAAATATGTATATATATTTCTATTAAACATTCTTAAATAAAAATATTTAATTGGAATATTTATATTTTATTATTTAATTAATATACTATAATTCATACGATTTGACTATTATATATTTCTATATTTCTGTATAATTCGTAGATGGTCTCTTTAATGTACCTTTTTATTAAAAAGTTTGTTATTTTCTAAATCATTTTAATTTCTTTTGAAATCAGTTTGTTTTATGTGAATTCTAAATTATATTTAAGTCATTTAAATTTCGGGTTATAAATAAACGTAAACATAAACATAAATTTAATAAGGCAGAATACGTTTTATAAGAAATTGTTATTAAATTTTCACCACCGTGAGAGAACTTAATACATACATACGTTATAAAAAGCTTCGTTACTATTTATCAGTACTGATACGCATGGAAAAATCAAAAAAAAGCTCTTCAGTCAGCTGCTGCGCGTTGAGAGTACAACAGCGACGTTAAAGAACATTTAGTCGACTTTCGATGTCAATAGTATAATTTTTTTTTGAATTGAAGACGGGCAAAAAGTGATTTTACCTATTTTATAATTAACTAAATGTAAAAGATTCATTATTTAATTTTAAAATTAAGTTTTTGGAATGGCACGTTTAACCGTGAAATTCTTAACAAATGTGTAATGTGACCTTAATAATAAAAAAGTATATACTTATGTATATACGTGAAACGTGCTAATACGAATTGAAAATTTAACAAATAATTCTTGAAATATATTTGCAATTTGTGTGCTCAATAAATGATATTTTTTCGCAAGAAATTCTGTTTGATAAAACAATGCATAGCTTAGTTCCTGACAAAATTTTATTATAGTATATCCAACAAATGTATTTTTTCTTTATATTTAGTACCAAAAATTTTGTTTGAGGTCATCATACATGATGAAGTCAAGTACATATACCATACATTCATATATACAACAAGATGGTGGCTCCAAATAAGTGAAAAGAGAGTATATATTGTATTTATTTTTTAATATTAAAATCTTTTTTTTCTTGTTGCCTTTATTACTAATGCGAATGTACTTTTTAATATAGTCATTGTCACCCAAGATATGTGTGTGAGCGAGTTTGGTGCTACAATAAAAAGAGGCACATAAGCTTCAAGAAAAATGAGCAAAAGTTGTGGTAGTGCTCTCAAGTTTATATTATTCTGCAGTGTTGCCATTATAAAAAGATGATGTTTGCAAATTACTTGAAAAACTTTTGACCAAACGAAAACATGTATTATTACGTACATTATGTGTTAGAAAAACGTCCAAATAATTTGCCGTTTAAATTTATTTAATGCAATTCTAAACATTTCTAAATTATTGCAGAAGTGCAAATGTAAATATATATAACATACATGCATACATTTATAAATATAAAACCAACAATATTATAATCTTTTAGTACAAATGACGGTACATAGATTACAGTAAAGTGTCGAACTTTGATTTCAAAAGCGAAGGTTGCAACTGTAATATAGTTTATAAAAACTTAAACCGGTACCTTCTTTAAAATATTTTTTTTTATATACTTGAAATTCTGTTATGATTATGTCAATGATTAATTTTTAAATAAAAATACATGCACCAAAAATAGTTTAAGTTAAAGTAGTTTATAAATGTCTCAGAAGAATATGATATGGAGCCTAGAATAACACTGTTTGTTGTTGTATTTTAATGTACACATTGCATTATTATTATTTTTATGAACATTAAAAGGCCACATATAATAGATTAAAAAAATATACAAATTAGTTGATGTACGTTATTGAAAATATCACAAAACATGTGCTTTCTCAATTTATTGTTTATAAATGAGCATAAACTTAGACTACATATATAAACTTGTTACAAATAATTTAGTTCGTAAGCAAATAAAGCTAATTTTATTGTCATGTGCTCACTTTTGCTTTTCGAGTCTCTGCTAAAACAGTATTGCCATATAGACGTTTTATTTTTGCATATAAAATGGTTTAAATTCAAAAATATAAATGTTGCTGTTAAAATGATAAAGTTTATTTCCGGGTTGTCATATTAGAGGGAGGAGGAGGTTATTTTAGAAATATTCTTATTTGTACAGGTTGTGCTGAAAATGATTTAAATAAGTAAATACAATATTTGTGACATTTAACCCATAGATATATATTAATAAATTAATATCAGGCATAATTTCCATATCATAGAAATTTCCGAGTTCATAGTAGTATGGTTTTATCTAATAAGTTTAGTATTTCATTTTTTTTAATATCTTTTGTTGTATTGTGTTAAACTTAGCAAAAAATTTTAAAATATACTATTTATTCTTATAAAGTTCAATATCTTATTTGAATTAATAAAAAATACACAATTATTATTGGTACAAGCATCCACATCAATGATAAGTTGAGAAACAACGCTATCCTTAACGTCGCCTAACCATAACATTCCAGTACCATATACAATAAATACATGTAGATATATATATTGTGGTTAATATATGTAAGCAAAGGGCACAAAAAGAAGAGGTCTATAAATTGTCCAAATATGTATTTTATATAAGAATCAGCACTCTGGTTTAGAAATTTTATATATATGATACTAATTTTAGATTATTATTATTATAAATAATTATTGTTATTACAGAAATTTAAGTTTTACAAAAAAATGTGATTTTTTATAAAATACAAATTAAAAAATAAATTTTATTCGAAAATGGTTGCTACATTCGCAGCAAAAAGCTTTAGTTTTGCCGTTCGAAAGCAAAGTTTAAATGTTTGATGTTTATTGATGTGACCATAAGAGCGCTACTAAACACCGGCGCACACAAGATACTTACTACATAAAAGTTGTATCCCATAGATATAATCGTAACTTATATTATAATGAATTCAAATAGTTGTTAGTATTTTTTTTTTTTTTTTTTTGAAATTTTTTTAACATTATGAATTTTTTTTTACAAAATTAATAGGAAGAACCTTGCATGTGTGTACTAGCGGAATGGAATTTAGTTTGATTTTTGTATTAGTCATGTGGTGTGTTCTGTTATTTTTTTATATTAGTATATAAGATATAGTAGTATAGTTGATGTGTTATTTTCTCAAATAATCACTGTCTTTTTTTATTTGCAAATAACAAAAATGTTTTAAAAAGCTTGATAATATTGTTTGCTGCTGACTACACTTTCTGGGTATGTATTTATATATTTCTATGTATTTGCAATAGCTTAGAGAAATATCATCATAAATAAATAATGCATTGACATTGAACATTTTCTTTCCAAGTTGTCACGTCACTATTATGAAATTGTTTGCCAGAACCGATTTTAAGTACAAAGATACTACGAGTATGTTAGCAGCAAAGGTTTCTCTTGTTTTAATATTTACTAGTATTAGTTGTTTCGAAATTAGTTTGCTTTAATGCTCAGACTTTTTCCTATTTTAGTAGTTGGAGAGAAAAGTCAACATTTACTACTACATATTAACTTTCTTCTTTGATTAAATGCTCTATGATGCAAGTGAATTAAATTGTATCTTTAGTTAGAAAAATTTGTAAAATGATTAATTAGACAATATTTAGTTTATGACATGTGGAATTAGAAGTATGCAAAATAAACTTTTTAGTTTTGATTGAACTTTAGGTATTAAATTCGCCTTATATGTTAAGATACTCGATCTTATCTTTTAAAATGCTAAGTTAAATATATTCATATAAAAATATAACTATTTAAGAACATAATAAATTTTTTTCATTTATCATATTTATTGTTGATTTCATTGCTTCAAATAAAAGTTTGTAAATTAAATACAGATACTTTATTAGCATATCGATTTTTCGTATATACATATATAATGCTATTTAATGTTTGTGTAAATTTTCCAAGCAATCCTGTTAGACTGTTATGGAAGATTGATTATTTTTAAATAAACCAATAAATGTTAATAATTTTGGTGAACGTAGACTACTGTGGTTGGGATATCAAAAACATGACACCAGTACTAGAACCATTCAAATTGTCATATGTTCTATAAAGAAGGACTTTATCTATTTTTTTATAGTTTGGGATAATAATTTTCTATAGAGAGAAAGACGGAGAACATATAAAAGATCGCCTGTGTCTGTAATCAAGATTCTGCAAATCTCAATTCTATTTTTGTTCTAAACATAATAATCTTAGACTGTGAACCATTACAAATGTTTTTTAAGAGTCTCACGAAAATGTTTGTAATACGGGAGCAATTAGGTATTAAATTATAAAATTTATATAAATTTAGAATTGGGTATTAATATGAACGATATAGACTGTTTTCATCTTAATGCATTTAATTCTATTGTTGTGTATATTACGGAGCATCAACTTTTAAAAATAGTTCAGTAAAAAATTAGTTCTAAATTATAACTTTAAAAGAGTTCGGAATCCCATTTCACCATTATATTCAACATAACTTAGACAAGAAATGTAAGTTCCTTAAGGCATCAGTTGTACTCTCATTAGCTTATGTTTATATAATTAATTGGTTCTCTTGGTTTTATATTTCTTTTCAATTTTAAAAATTTTTATACATAAATTATGTCGATTTTTACCCAAATGAGCACTTTTTTTTGTGCAGTTAATAAACACTTGATTTAATGTGTATCATTGCAAGATATAAAATCAAATTAAGGCCGTTTTTAATTAAAATGTTTTCAAATAATATAATAACTAATAAATCATTCTTATAAATAAATTTAAAAGCACACAAATTCAATTTATAATACACATAAGGACGCAATTGAAAATATAGAATCCAAAACATAAAATATTAAAAATTTTTAATGTAATGAAATTATATATTATATATATTTTCTTAAATGTGTATTTTAGCAATATATAAAAATTAAAGTTGCTATATCATTTTTTTTAGTGTATATAATTATAAAATGTAATTATTAAATGTAATACAAAAAAATTAACTATAGCTATTAAATGATGTTACTTTAACAAATAATTTTAATTAATTCGTATAAATGATGATGTTTTTAACTTAACAGTATTAAATATATAGAAAATTTATAATAATATAAAAAATAATATTCAAAAATGCAAACAATTTGTTAAAATCTGTTTATCGATATTAGTGTAAAACGTGTAAAACGTGTAAAAGTGAAGAATTTTATTTATTAAAACACAAAATTTTAATATTACAAGTATTATAAAATACACCATGATGTTTTAAATATTTGAAATAAAAAGCTGGTTTTAAGTTTTTTTTTGTACAAAAAACTTTCGCAAAACTACTCGTAAAATAAAACAACTTCATTAAATAATTTTCAAAATTTTAACACTTCTGGACTTAAAGATATATATTCAAAGTGGATACCATATCGTTGCCCCTTGGAGGACTTTCCCATGTTAGAATGGCTTTGGCTAGGTAAGCTATAACTGTTAAGAACATAATCTATGTTTACACAATTTATTTACATAAAAAATATATAATTTTTAAGAAATAAGTTATCTATAAAATTTTTTTTTATTTAATTCATTATCTATAAATATAAAACAAATTAATTGCACGCCTTTTTATTCGTGTAGAATGTAATTTGTGTCAATTATTCGTGGCAAAAATATAGATTAAAATCAGGTTAAAGCCTTTACTAATACAAATATGTTACTAAGATATACATAACTTTGTAGTTTTTGTCATATGAAGGTGACAACGTTTTTGTGATGTTGAGCTTTGACACTTTCTTCAAATTTGATTACATTCTTTATAGATATACAATAATATGAAATTTTCCAGTGAACTCTGCAGCTAAATTTTTTAAACAAAATAACACTAGTGATTTTTTCAATATTTTGCATCATAATGCAAAGACGTTTGTTATTTTGTCGCCCGATGTCAGTGTTGTAGATATATCATCCTCAAATTGATATGCAAGTATATATAGTGAAATTTTTCATAACTGGACACTCACCGTCGCAGTGTTTTTGTCCGATTATGGGAGATGTCTGCTTATGGGAGGGAGCACAAAAAATTAGGAGTAAATTGCACTCAAATGATATTTTGAATGCACCTGAGTGTTCACACCTTATCGTACGATGTTATTGGGTCACTTGTTTCTTCATTAGATTCTTCTTTTGAACTTATGTCCATAATATCGCTTTGTTCTTCAAATTAAATTTCCACAGATATTTCTGTTTACCTGAAGAAAATCGTCGGAATAATTTGCCAAATCGAGTCCCTTCCTAATATTTAGCATGATATTTAGCGGAATGTCATCTTCAAGATCAAACACGGTAAGATTTTCATACCTTTTTGAAAAACCTGCTATACGGAAGCAATTTTGCATTGTTGTTGTTTCTATTTTATATCAAGATGCTTTGAGGAAATAAACAGCTTCAATCACATTAATAGATTTCGACAGTTTTAAGACCGACCTTTTAGCATTAATTTTACTTAGCAAATGTTTTAGAAGTAAGATCCTATTAAAAATTTAAATATTTTAGATTATCCCTTGATCAAGGGGTTAGCTTGCTGCCATTGTGTTTGGAAACAAAAAACAATATTTATATAAGTTAAGTTTAATTCCCATTGATGAGATGATGTATTATTCGAAAACAAAAGAATTCTGAGCTCTTATTTGCTTATTGAACTGCTGCAGCCATTCATTCATTCCTTCTCGAGTCATACAAGCTTTTCTTTGTTAGATTTCCAATTCATTTGCAGTTCCGCGATATCGTTTAAGGATATCGAGCTGCTCGTGGACGGGCTGTTTTAGTTATAACTAAAAGTAGCTCTATATCTTCAACCATGTTTGCACTAAACAAAATTGTGAGTCTGTCCCTCGAAAATTTACTGTCGATGTATTTTTTGGATTTAAGAGCGAGTGTTTTGTCAGATAATACGTGAAAGAAAACTCCTCTTTCTGGGCTATTTCGACCGTAGTAATTTATAAATTACATTTAATTAATTATTGGTGATTAAAATACAAATAGAAATTGTATTAAGGAAAACCGCAGATTTTTAAAAAACTTGTTCGGTATTTTTTTGAATTTTGTCTGTTTATGAGAGATTTTTTGATCAAAATGGTTCAAAAGGTAGTATGGTTTAAAATGATATTTGTATGAAAAAATTAATGAAAAGGCTGTGTCCACGAAATTTGTCCGGTTAATATGGCTTTTCGGTTAAAAGAACTGTCCGTTATGAAGAATTTCACTGTATGTGTAATGTTAAATGCTACAAAAGGTTATTTAGAACTGTATGCGAACGTATTTGCATTGAAGTCGGATTATATTCGTGCTCTGATTTAGTTGTTTAAATTACACTAAAAATTGATTAAAATATTAAATGAAAAGATGTTCACACGTTCATTACTAAAGTGGTACTATGCTAAGGAAATGGGAAGGAAGTATACCCCTTTTATGCCACGAATAGCTTCCCAACTAAATTTGAATAACATTTAATTCAATTGTTTTTAGTGCCATTAAATATTATAGTACTCTGAGCAAAACCATATTTAAATAATTTAATTAGATGAAAATTGGTTGGTATCACTCACCAAAGAGTTGAATTGAAAACAACAAAGGTTGAATTTAAATCCATCCCAATTTCCCAATTGAAAATGATAGTGTTGAAATTTCATCACCTAGTCAAAACAAAGTGCGTGTTGCTATACATCCTACCTGCAGAATTGTTCAAGACCGGCGGCGATATGTTGATAGGGTGGATGCATCAGCATATCTGCAGAGTATGGTTAGAGGCAAGTATGCCCATCAATTGGAATCTCAGTACCCTTTGTCCTGTTTTGAAAAAAGGCGATCCTACGATTTACGCCAAGTATCGCGGGATCACTCTAACACCTGTTGCGTGCAAGGTCCTTTCAACTGTACTGTGCGAAAGATTGAAGCCAGATGCCAAGTCACTGATTGGGCTTTATCAGTGCGACTTTCGATCTGGTAGCTCCACCATTGATCAGATATTCACATTGCGACGAATCCTGGAAAATGCCCACGAACGTAACATGGACACTCACCACCTTTCGATAACGTAAGTGATCGCGTTTACGCCGCAATGTCTGAGCTCGGTATCCTTGCAAAGTTAATACGACTCTGCAGAATGATAATGAGCCATACCCGTAGCTCCGTCAAGGTAGGATCGAGTCTCTCCAAACCTTTTGATTAAAATGTGGCCTTTTCGTTATGGAAGTGATCATGCGCAGGGCAGATGTTTTCCGTAATGTAACAATATTTTACAAATGTGTCTAGCTCCTTGCTTACGCCGACGGCATTGACATCATTGGGTGTAGCAAGTGTGATGTTACAGCTGCTTTTCGAAAAGCAGTTATCGAAAAGGAATCTGCAAGAATGGGCTTAGCGGTGAATGACAGCAAAACGAGGTACATGCTGGATACTCGCAGAAATGTACGCCGGTCGGGTGGAACAATACTTTCGAATCTGTCAAGCATTTCATCTACATTGGCACCGCAATGACAAACAACAACGATATCAGCTTGGAGATCAGACGAAGAATCACCATTACTAACGTGATACTAACTTGCGCACTATAGGTCAATCATGCTCCGTGTGATTCTGTATGGGGCATAATAAAACTTTTTTCTTGTATCCTAAAGTAGAAAAGATCAGAATGGCATAAAATAATAATATTTTTAATTGAATGAGCCTAATTTTAGATCGATACGACAATGCGTTATAAATATATCATGCATTTTAGATTTTTTTGACATAGGATTTCTCAAAAATGTGTAAGAGCTAAATTTTTTGATTAGATATACAGTGTTGTGTACAACAAAAGCAACCAACATGAACACATCAAATATATAAGTTCTTTGTCTACTTTTTATTATTCATTTAAAAACTCAAATACATAGTTTTATTTGTTATTGTCTTAGCTACCATAAAAAAGAACAACATTTACAATTTGTCATAACAGGTTAAATAATTCAAAAAAACAATGAAATATTGCAAATATTTCAAAAGAACGTGTCGGCTTTATTATGAACCCGATCATGAACATTTGTCTATATGAAAGATCTTTTCAAAGTGGGTGCTGCATTTGCTGACAATTGGTTTGCTTGGAACAATTGGAGCTGTTCGGAGTAGTTGAAGCGAGATAGAATGAACTTTTTGCGTTGCCTATATCGGCAGTCAGGTTTGAGGGCAGCAGTCAGTGAACGATGCAGAACATAATATTATTATTATTCGTTTTATTAAGTAATAGGCTGTGAAAGCACCCCGACCTAAAAGATCTATTGTGTGCCTAAAGATTCACCTAAGACAATTCTAGACTATTGATGAATGTTGTAATTCCTGTGGGCTTAATTTTACCTATTTGATTTGGGACTAAGATCCCGCTTCCATGATAGTCGAGTCTATGTTCTGATGTTTCCTTCTCCTCATTACAGAGTCGACAGGAGGCATTTTCTACCGTACCTATAATCTTCATGTGGTAAGTAAATCTACAGTGTCCTGTAAGAAGTTCAGTGTAGATTTTAATAACGTTTCTGCTAAGGTCAAGGATAGCATCAACTTTGATGTGTTCAGGATCAATGAATTTTTTCATTGTCGCATGCCTGTTTGGGCATCTATTTGAGTCAAATAGATGTTGTTTCTCCCGTTCACCTAGTAAGTTATTTGTGAATCTATTTGTTACCCCGCAGAAGGGCTCTGGACCAATGAAAGTAGAGTCTGCTATTTCATTGCCCTCATGCCCTTCGTGTCCCGGTACCCACATAAGAGTAACATAGTTCCCCGATGCTAGGGTATTGAGAAGTTGAAAGCATATCCAGACCAACTTTGGTTGGAATAAGGATTTTGCTAAAGATTTTGTAGCTGCTTGGCTACGTAGGCATTCTCTCGCACATAGCTCTAAGGCATAGACCTCTGTTTGAAAAATAGAAGCAGTTTTCCCATTGCGATTGCTTTGCGGAATTTCGGTCCCATAACTCCTGCTCTTGCACTGCCATCTTTTATTGATCGGTCACTGATGACCACTACGAATTCCCTGGAGAAAGTTAATTTTCTATTCATCTTATCAAAGACCTTTAGGCACGGAGAATTCCAGACTTCATCTAGAATGTTTGCGTGTCCTGTCAGATTGCCCTCTTTAAGACTACATAGATAAGGAAGCCTTAGTACGGCACTGGTCGCAGTCCTTTTAACCGTGATGTGTAATAGAGTGAGTCCAATATGCATTGCTATGGCTTCTGTGGGGCACGTTCTCATTGCTCCCGTTACACTTAGACAGGCTGTTCGATAAATCTTATTGAGGATCATCTTAGACTTCTTCTGAGTTACCTTTGGCCACCATGCCAAGGAAGCATAGGTGATGATAGGTACTATTACGGTCTTGTATGACTAAGCCATCAGTTTTGGTCGCAGACACCATGTTTTACCATACAGTCTTTGGCACGCATAAGTTGCTCTTCGAGCTTTTCCAGTTATATATGATAAATGGTTTTTCCATGTAAGAGTTTTATATAGAATTACTCCTAGATATTTTATTTCCTCAGATAGTATTAAGTCAGTGTCCCCTAACTTTAGGGTCCCTAGACTCGCCTTCCTTATTCTGGTGAAAGGTACTGCGTTTGTTTTATACGGATTAATCGAGAGTCCTTTCTCTTGACACCAATCTTGAGTGACGTCAAGAGCTAGTTGCATACGATCGGATATGGTAGAGTTAAATTTGCCGCTAACCATGATAACCAGATCATCTGCAAAGCCCTGAACTTCATATCCGAGGTCATCAAGAGACTGTAATAGTTCGTCAATGACAAATAGCCATAGGAGTGGCGATAGAACGCCTCCTTGAGGTAAATTCTTTTTGTCAAGTCCTTTGGTTGACTTGACCAATTTGAAATGTTATTAGATATAAATACGCTTGCTAGAGTGAGATCTAGTACCTCTCCACTAATCGCATTTACAAAAGTAGGTTTATTACCTTTATTTACCACCATTAAATTGTTAACAGAACATAATAGAAAGCTTACAATGTTATGGCTTCTATATATTGGGATGTGCGTTAGACCATCAATAGCGATCGCTACATAGCCCAACTAGTGCGCTAGAAGCAGAAAATCACTAAACTGCGGTTCCATATAAAGAACTAAAAGTCCTCTCAGAAAAAGAAAAAGTTTACTTTCTTTCGGTTTTTGCCAATTCGGTCAAACCAGATCATCCTATATTGCTATTAACGGTTGGTATTGTTATATGTGATGCAAAAACTTATAAAATATTACTGGATATAACCTTAAAAATTTGAAAAGCAATCAATAAAAACCTAGGTATAATTAAAAATAAATTACAAATATGTTATTAAATCATTATATTTTTACTTTATAAATTTACCTTAATTTCGTTATTATATAATTTTCTTCTTATTATTGAGTTGTGATAAATTAAGATGTTTATAGAATACATTTTTCCTTATAGAAATATTGACTCCTAATATATTACTGAACCATATCCAGACGTATATATATGTATTTATATAATTATATTGTCAGTATATTGCTAGCAGAGCCAACAATCAAATCATGTAATTATCACGTATTGATAAGTGCGGCGTTAAATAGAATGAATTATTATGAATGATTATTAGTAGTAATAAAAGTAGAGCTTTGTAATAGTTTTTTAAGTAAGCTTATATTTTTTTGAAAACTAAAGTTATGGAATCATGAATAATCCCAATAGTTCTATTTTTTCTTATTAAAAACACGATGGATCATTAAAAACACATTACCACAATAGTACATAATAGTACAAAAAATCTGTACCCTGTATTTTCGAATAAATTTTAGACAATTTACTAGTACCAGTTTTGCTTTCACTCTCTAAACGAAATAATATAGGTTTGTTGAAGGTGATATTCAACTATATGTACAAATTTTTCTTTTTATATGCACGTATTTACAATATAAACTTACCTGAGCTAACTTGTGCAGATACATATTGATAAATCTCTAACCTATGAGCACGCTTTTCATTTAAATTAAATTAATTTTTTTAAATTAATTTTTTCGTATTGAATAAATTGTTTTATTTGCTTATTTATTTTGAAAATGATTGCTTATCGTGTTCCTAAAACACATAACTCTTGAGATTGTTTAGTTTTACTTTAAGGAAGTGCAAATGCTTTATAATTTGTGCGAAGGTTTTTCACTGCACTTCTATGCTATTTTTCGCAATTTAAACTTTAGTAGTTTTTATTTTTATAATTATCTATATTTATAGTATTTCAAAACTTACAAATAATAATGAAAGTAATAATTCATTGTTATTATTTCTAATACACTTTCCAAAGTATGTTTTAGATAAAGAAAATAGCATTTGATAAAGTTTATATATGGGATTTTGGGATTTTACTTTTAAACTCAAAATTACTTCTAAACTTATGGCTAACGCCATATAAAATATATGTACATATGCATAAATATGGAAAATTAGACTCGTAATGGACGATTAAAAATATTTTGAAAATATGTACATCTGCAACACCGATTTCTGTACAATTTAAAAATGTACAAATAGTTAATGCTGCATGAATTTTAAGTCGTTTTTGTCAGTAAGTAATCCTTTTCAGGTGACTCATTGAAAATGTCTATGTCACATACCAACTAATCACAAATCAGTTCTTTACAACATTTCATTATATTCTTATATTCTTTAACATCAGATTTTGCTTGAATTCATTTTTGTATTTCATACATTATCAGTTACAATTTTAGTACCTATACTATACATATTATTGCTTTTCTAACTTACAGGTCATTGTATTTTAGGTAACCCTGTTAGAAGAAATCTCCTTTTTGATCATACCTACTGTAGTTGTGAAGAGGACGATGAAAGTGCCTTTATTTGCTTAGTTTCTATCCAGTACACGCGCGGGGTTTTCTTTTTTGAGGATCTTGGCGAACTGCAAGACATCCCCTTGAATAGCATAATAAGCATTGCCAAAGGTTCTAAGTGGTTCTAACTCTTGAGTTTTTAATTATACCGGTATAACCTACCAACGGATTGTTACTATACTTTTCACACAAATAGCGTAAAAAGACTATCTGCCTATAAAGTTTGTGTAAATGTTTCTTACACACTAAAAGAACCACAAATTAGGTATGCAGTTTTTAACATAGAAACCTTGAATAATCAAAGTAATCAAAATCGAACGACCTATCCTTCGAACGATCTATATAGAGTGTTTTTAATTATTTTTAAATATATTCAGTTTCTGAAAGATGACTATTGAGGATAGTCGAAATATCGAAATAATATTTTAATAAAATATAATTTGTTTAAATATAAATTATAAATTATAGTTTTTATTTTGTATTTGAATTGACCAATTAGACCCCTAAAAATAATTATAAATTTATTTGATAAGAATTTGGTATTAAAAAAATACAATATTTTCCCGATAATTCGAACAATTAGGTTGCGTAGGTTGCCGGATCATTAAGACTTTTGGATTACAGAAAGATTTTTATTTTATTGTGTCCGCATTTGCGATATAACTTCAGTTCGAGATAACTGTACTTACATAAAATGTAGATCGAAAGTGATTTGTGGGTAAAGAATAAAAAATTTAATAAAACTGTGTCAGCTTTTTTGATTTGTCAGAATTATAATGATTACTATAAAGATTGTGATCAAATTGCCGCAATATTGCATAAATATCTTGATATTTTTCTTAATACCATCAATTTCAACATCAATTTGCATTTATTTCATGATTATAGTATGCCTCATTATGAAGGATATATAAACTTTTTGAAATACCTTATTAAGGTGTTGTGATAATTTAGTTATCTGATAACATATAGAGTGTAGCATCCGTGAATAAATTCAATAATCTTGACTCTCTATGTTTGCACAGCTAACAGTGTTTCTTCGTAAGATTATTTATTTTGTTATTTATTTGACAAAAATCTTTGAGTATAAAGTTCTTTAATATAGCTATTTATGCGTATCTATTCACATTAGCATATAATGGGAAGTAAGCCAAACCCTTCGCTTTCACTGCGGTCGAAGCGCCTAAAATGTGGTTCAAATAATCATCAGTACGCATTCCGAGGGATGTGCAGTGCGCTGAAAACGCATTTTTTTTAAGCAATTTGAATGTTGAAATACTATTGAGAGCTCAACACTAGTTGAGCAGTACTCATACCTATCTGTCTTAAATAACAATCAGTATAGAAATCAAGTAATCTAGCTAAGATGGTACTAATAATATTTAATAGCGCAATACGTTTACGATTCAGTAATGAAAGAAAACGATATGTCACTTCTTGTCTCAACATTCAAACATAGTGAAATGTACATAGTGGAAATATTTCTTCTAAGTTTAGTTATGGTATATATATTAATAAATTTTAATTATTGAAGAATATAATTGCACCAGTTATTTATACAACCTGAGATTTATTCATTCTATTATAAATTTTTTAAATTTTTTCTACACCTTTTAAGCCTCATGTGTTATTTTGTTTGATTAACTTCTATTGATTTGATATAAACATCATATACCGTCATTTAAAAACGTATATTCTACAAATAAAAAACAAATTCTAAGATAAAATTGATAAGATATCAATTTATTTTACATCAACATTTCATTTGTTTCTGTTAATATGCCCTTATTTTGTCGATGTACGTGATTGTATCTTTTAATAGATAACCCTGTACCTATAATATGTAGGTATGTACGTATGAATTGTATATACAAAAATATTCGAGCGTAAAAAATTAACCTAAAAACGGTGACATTTATAAAGCTTGAACAATAAAATATGAAAACAAAATATATTGATGACATGATTTCAGTTCAATTTTATGCCTGTAGATTTACAGATAGTAGGAATGACACAATTTATATACATCTTTTTTTATAAGCAACACCTACAATCGATTGGCATGAAAAATGTGTATATATGTTTCGTTTGTATATACATGTAAAAATATATTGTTATACAATTGAAATATCTGTGTACAGTAAAGTTTTCAACATAAAAAAAAAAAATAAAAGATAAATTAACATATTGCAAATTTCATGCATTATCGAAACAATTAGATAATTTTTATTAACTAATTGTTTTATTAACTATATTATGAAATAAAATAAAACTTTTTTTTTTGTAAAAGTTAAAAAAACCATTTGGATTACTCTTGGATTAGATACATATTTATTTTATGAAATTACTGACTTTGTGTGAAATTTGCATCGTTTAAGTACAGTACTCGATCGAACCTACAGGACTCGCAATGAGTTGAACATTCCATTACATTTAAATATACAATAAAAATCAATAAAAATTCGATATAATTATATTGTTCAACAAGTCTTATAATGTTAAGTGAAGTTCAGAAATTTGATGGCCGTTGAAGCTATGTTAACCTTAAATTGGATTCAGTAGCTATCTTACACTCCGAAAGGAAGTAGACGTTTTTATCGATAAGGACAAGATATGCAACTAAAGTCTATTTGTGGAATCTTATATGATAGAATTTATAAATATCAAATTTGTTAAGGTTTATGCAGAGTCTATAAAGTCTGTAATATTACACCCATATAATCTGCTCAATCTAGTTAATAGTTTTTACTGATAGTTTTAGTACCACATACTCTTTCCATCTCCAACATATTTAATCAATATTAAGTTAACAATTCGGTTAGAATATCAAAAAGTTATTAATTCTGAAATAAATTAAGCGTATTTTGTTGCCCTAAAACCGTATCTCAATAATATATTACGAATGATGAACGGATAACAGTTGTTGCCATGTGAAATCTGTGAATTTGAAACTTAAATAAATATTAAATTTCTTAGCAGTTTAATTAATATAATTATAACAATTATTGCTCAATCGACTTCACTTCTCTTCCTTGAATAAATTTATATTTGATTTAAAAACTAAAAACTGAAGTTATATAATTAGATATATTTTAATAGTACGAACATGTATTCATATATTATTTGCTCAAGGACTTTAATAGTATCCAGATTTCATTCATTATACGTGTTTATGATAATTTCCTGTGATAAATTAATAAAATTATGCTAGCTTCTGAAAGACTTTCAAAATGTTTATAATGAGTGGACAGTGGTATGAGTATGAGTGGTGGTATTTGTTTTATTATGAAACCCTTTTCATTTATTCAGGCTGCTTGTATCTTTTTGGTCACTTTTGAATTATTTTTTGTATATTTTTAATGGCTTATACAATTTTCGGTCGTGCATCATTGTTGAGTTGCGTTTTTCAACATCGGTGTTAAATTTTTTTTTGTCGCATTATTGTTATTTATACATTGCTGGAGCGGCTGTTGCTGCTGTTGCTGCTGTTGCTGCTGTTGCTGCTGCTGCTACTAGTCAGTTAGGCTGCTTGGTTGATTTTCTCGATTGTTGGGTCGTTTTGACCTTCTTAAAAAGTAGGTAACCTCATTTTTTATTTACCGTGTAAAATTTACACACTTCTATGTATGTGCTTTGTGCACTTTTATATGTATACAAACGAGCGCACGAATGTGTCGCATTGGTACGCTCAGCTGCGCTAATACAAAAATTTTAGGCTTACAGAGCGGTATCGCCTACATTGACACAGCGTTACATTGCCTTTTACGTGTATGACTTAACGCAACTTTACAAATCGTATAAAAGTGCGTTTAAAATTATTACATTTCTCTTATTTCTACACAATATTGACAGTTTTTAACTTAGACGTTGTACGTACGAATGTGTTCTCATAACTTATTGCTTAAAGTTTTTTTTATCTTTTTTATATTATCTCTTGGAAATGTCATAATAATAGTTATTTACAATAAAGCGGATAAGCTTATTACAAGAAGTTATTGTGTATATATTATAGATACTGGTATTAAATGTAGTACAATATTAGATATTAAAAAAAATATAACTAACTAAACAATAAGAAATATCCTATTAACGGACATTTATAAATAGGACATAGACCATCTTGAAGCATCACAATATAATATATCACATCCTCTTAAAATATACATCTTTTAATTAGACACTCACATGTGATTCTCTCACAAATAACCATTAAACATAGATAATATTCAAAATATGCATAACAATTCTTATATTTATATGACAGTACAAAATTTCCATCACACTAAGTATGGTAATAAGCCGTTGTTTCTTTCTTAACTTGAACTGTAGAATATCTGTTTTGAGAGAATATAAATTTTAACTTAGACTGTTTTCATTCTGGTTCTTAGAAATGTAAGAAAAATATTCAGTATATAGAAAACTTTTTATTCTGTTTGATAACTTCTTGACATTCAATACAACCCTTATAATATTAATGAATAATAGATAAACAAAAAAAAAATTAATGTTAGACTAGGGGAAATAAGTTGTAATTTTTAGGGTAAGTATAAACTGCTAGTTTTTTCCATTCGTTTAAAATTAATAAATTCTTATTTGTTTGTTGTTGTTATTACTGCAACGATAAACTCAATTTGATAAAATTTATTTTAATGAGATTTAATTAAATGAAGTCAATATAAAATGTTTGCCAGTGGGTTTGATTTGATAGATGTAGAACTAATTAGGATAGTGGCACTTTTCAATATGAAACATGTAAACTTCTATATTTAATATCAGAGTTCAGAATTCGAAAAGGCCAAAACCACAAATATTATGGTGTATATTATTAATTTTTATAATTTTTACTAGTTTAATTTCCCAGCAATATTTATACTATTACCACATGATGACACGAAAGTTTATTTCTTCCTGATATATATTGTATATATTACATATGTAAATATAATATTTATATTTTTTTATAAACATAAAAGGTGTGGTCATGGCCAAACTATTGTTTATTTTATTGTAATATGTACAGTACAATATACACATTTTACGTATATATAATCGATTTATGATATTGTGGCTGAACGAATTAAAAATAATTTTCTCGTTTCAAGAGCACAAAATTCTCAGTTGAGTTATTATTCAATACTATTCAGTAGTACTGAAGTTTTTTTTTATATAAAAAACACTTTTTGTTGCTATATAATTATGATTATGAATTTCTATGCATATCATTGTACTGCTCTTGAGTTTTTACTATTGACACCATTAAAACTACAAGCATGTAGGTCAATTGCGCTAATTGCCTGCCCGCGCATACTTAACACATAGCAACGTGTACTTACAACGCGCAGTTGACCTTTGACGTTTCAGTTAGTATTTACATTGCAGAAATATTGAGTCCAATCATTTTTATTTCACTTTTTCAATATATAAAATAACATTTTCTTGCCATTTCGATATAAAATCATTTAGTAACTTTTTACAAGGTCTACTCTTCTATGTATGTATGATTGACTATATATAAATACAAAATAAAAAGGTGTGTTTATTGCATGTAATTATGTTTTGTTATAATTTGGTTACAATTTGATCATTTGACACTTATAAAATCTGTAAAAATTATTCAGGTTAAATTGAGAGAGATTTCATTTAGATATTCACGCATATTATTATTATTTTTTTTTTTTTTTTTTATGGACAATTTAATATGTCTGCCTCTGCGTTTTATTTATCTTCTAAACTTGAACAACTTGGAAATATTGTGTGAGCTGATATAATTGCTTTCTTCTTCATTGTCAAAAATACTCCTTTTCAAATACAATATCTTAAACTTTTAATATTCAATGATCTGTTTTCGAAAGTCATCATAAAGACGTTTCCTACAGAAATTTCTTTCTTAATTATTTGATATCATTATATTTTTTTAAACAGATTTTTTTAGTTCTGTTAACTGGCTACTTTTTATGTGTTGGTTTTTTAGCTGGCTCTTTAAAAATTTTTTTTTGAACACTGACTGCATGACTGTGAAGTGAAGGAACTTACTTCATAATGTTATGAATTTAATCTGTATTAGAGAGGTATTCTCTATCCAGGCAATTTACAGGCTACAGGCATAACAGCAATACCAGCAGTTTAAATTCATTTGATTGTTCAGCCAATAATAATGATGCAATTAGCTTATCACCAAGCTCAAGTCCAGACGTTTTCACCTTTATTGACGTGAGTACCATAGCATTAATATATTCCTGCATTGTTCGAAAGTTTGTCAACTTCAATTGAACCAATTGCTTTAGCAACTCAACCTTCCTGGTTTAACTTTTGCCTTTATATGCTTCCATTAAGCTATCCCCGGCTTCTTTTGCTGTATTCTTTTGAGCAATAATTCCAAAGTTACTTGGGTCAGTCATTAAATATAATTCAGTAATTGCGCGGGAAACATTCTCCGTTTCAGCAGCAGTTGTATTCTCACTTACGCCTGTTTCAATGTGTTTCCAGAGTCCTTTAATTATCAGGTACGATTTCGAATGCTGTTTCCAGACGTCGAAATTTTCTCCACCGCATAATTTTTCAAAATGAAGTAACATTAGTATACTGCTATTTTTTATTTTTATTTACGACAATTAGCAACAATTAATAAATTAGTATAAAAAGAACATTATTATTAATTATACTAGTTATATCCGTATACAATGTGGCCTAGGTCCATATAATAGCCACAAATACAAATAATAGCTAAATAATGAGGAGTAAAACACGCGTTGCACATTCAGTAGCAAAGACGGAATAAAGAAACTTTATTAATACGAGTATATTACTATAACATTATATAATATTTATGCACAGTTGCATTTCTAAAAATTATGCTATATCTATAAAATAGGTGTATTTCTATTAAAATATATATTAGGTGTACTTCTATTAAAATATTGCCTAATAATAAATATTTATCGTAAATGGTCTTTTGAAATACTTTTTGATTTTAATAGGTCGTGTAAATCTATACACTTTAGGCTTCCTTGCTATTTACCTTTTTCTATTTAAAGGTGGTTTTTTTGCCATGTTTGATTTTATAATAATTTTGATTATGATTTTTTTTTAACAATAAGGAAACATCGTAGGGGATTTCCAAAGTCACTAAAGAAAAATTGTTATATATAATGTTACACGATTCGTGATTATTTATACATTATTTATGAGCACTAATGTTGAAATTTATGTGAAATTTACTTTAGCAAATGCTATAATATATTATAAAAAAAGTTTTAATAATAGTTTCTGCTCAAAAAGTACTTGGATTTTGTAAATAAAACACAAATTTAAATTTTATTCCGAATTTATTTTATCTCCTTCAAAATATGCTTCTTCTGAAGTGATACACATATGCCAACGCTTAACCCAATCTTCCATACACTTTTCGTAGGCCCGTGAAGGTATGGCTTTTAGTTCCATCAGCGAATTCTCTTTTACCGATTCAATCGACGCAAAACGCTTACCACGAAGGGGCAATTTGAGTTTCAGGAACAAGAAAGAGTCGCAAGGATCCAGATCTGGTGAATATGGTGCCTGAGCGATGACAGTGGTGCCGTGTTTGGTCAATAAATCGCGTACAACAAGAATTTTCTATAGTAAAAATCGCTAAATGCACTTGAGGTCGTCTCACATTCACAGCTGCTGTAAACAAACTAATTGACAGATGGCGCTCAAATTTGTACCATATGTCAAGAAAGGGTGTACCAACATAACAAAAAAAAATGTTTGAAAAAGGTATATTACTTAAGGAATAGTTAACAAACAACAAAATCCGGATACTTTTTGAGCAGAAGGTATATATTAAAGAGTTCTATTTATTTATAGACCCATCATAAAATTGTTTACATACCTATACTATTATGTCTTAAGATACTTGTACCACATGAACCATCAAGGTACTTTTTCTTGCAATTATTTTATTGAAGATATTTTAGATAGTTAACTTTTGCTTAAAGTTTTTCTTTATACAATTTATTTGAATGTCAGTTTAATTATTCATTGATATTATAGTAGTTATAAATTCAATCACCTCCATGGTTACAATGCACACATTTCATATATTATATATCTTTTTTAAATTTAATTGTTTTATGTAGTTTGTTCACGTTTTTTTGTTTCTTTTTTTTTGTGTGTTGCTTATTGTTATATTCTTTATTTCTGTAACTTTGCTTTGTATTTTACAAGTATACGAAAAAACTTAAATGGGTTTGAGCTTGTCCCTTAGCGATCATTGACCAAAAAGTAGTAGAGTAAAGCCTTGTGCTTGTCAGAATACCTTTAAACTTATTTTAGTTAATATGATGATATCCTTGAAAAAGTTGATTTTTTACAGGGTCAGTATATCAAAATGAATGTAATGCTGAATTATTCTTTAAGAAAAAAATTTAATATGTATTTTAGGTAATATGTATTTTTAATTTAACATGTACTTCTATTAGATACACTGAGGTAACTTTTTAATATTTATTTTATCATAACTGCAATGCATTGAAGAAAAAAAACTAATTTAAATTTATTAAAATCACATTAATTTCAGCCAGATTCATATTACTGTTTTATAGATTTGCTGAAATCTAAATGACTTATATATGTACATATATATAGTTTTATAGAGAGCTTTCTTCGAACAGTAGTAAAATACAACAACAAAAATTCATTTATATTATTGTATTTAATTGAATTTTTGGCTGACCATACAACTGCTTCGAGTATTTGCAAATACCCATCATCTGTAGTCTTGGAAATAATACTTGTATTTAATTATTTTTAAATAATTTTTTGAGACTTCAAGTACCAGGAATCAGACTCGTATCCTTCCAAATTTGAAGCTCAGAGTCAGCGCACCTTAACCAACTGACCCAAAGCCGTACTTGACTTTTATGTTTGCACATTTTTCTGGAGTTTTGCTGTGCAACTTTACTTTGCTGTGAAACTTTTATTAACAAATTAATTTGCTGTGTTTATATTAGAACGAAATCATAAACCAGCTGTAGAATAATTGAATTAATTAATTATATTTTTTTGTTTTTATTGGTTAAATTTCAATACTATTCTGTTTGTAGTTTCAGTACATATATCGCTATTTTAACACTTCCTATTAACCTAACTTTATTTTAATTTTGATCGTAACTGTATTAACTAAACTTCCGAAGTATAACTATATATTGATTTATCCATTAAAATTTTTTTATCGATTAATATTTTACTGTATCAATGTTCGTCCACTGATTTGCAGTTAATTTTATAGAAATACTTTATTTCTACATGTACTTAGGGGTTTAGTAAACTGTAAAAAGGTGCAGTTTCTCAATGTTTATATTAAAATTCTATTTCAATACGCATATGCAACAAAGAAGTTGTATATTGGTTTCTATATTCGACTTTTTCACTTAAACGTAATTACGAATATATAACTATATTTATATTTTAGTACTGTTCGTTTCTAGATATAATTCTATCGTGTTCTGTGAAATCTGTGTTATATAGTTTGCTGCGTATTTTTAAAGTTGAAGTTATAGCTCTAAGAGAAAGTCATTATCATATTTTTAAAATTACTAGTCAGTCACTGGTAGAAATTCAACTTCTATTGGCTTTTTGTTTTTCTCGTTAGTAAGCGATGGCGTGTCATTTGATCTGCAACTTCAATTTAATTAATTATTAATTTTCGATCTTAATTTTACCCAACAGAAAAATTTGATATACATTTCACTTGATCCGAACTCGGTTAAACAACTATTCAAACAAAAAACAATATGCGTTACCAAAAATATTATCCTGATATTAGCCTCTCTCAGCAACAAAAATTGAAAAAAAGTATATTCTGCGCTGCACCACCCACCACCCACCACCTTTCAACTATTCAAAAAACAAAAATTAACAAAATATGTTGTGTTGAATAAGTAGTTAAAAAGAATCCAACTGATTTTGTTTTTGCTGTTGTACGAGTATGAACTACATTAACATAATAGATACAATGCTTTTTAGGGTATCTTAATTGTTGATATTTATTATCAATTTAAAAGATAAACTACTAATATTAGTGTGGTCTCGAAAGTTTTTTTTATATATAATAAAGATTCATGAAGTAAATGAAGTGTTCTATTTGAAAGAATTGCAACAGAATATATGTATAAAGCACGTGGTTACCACAGCACACAGTTTCGAATAATTACCTGAATTTGTATGACAGCTTATGTATATTTGTATTGTGTTTTGCTATATTTCGCTATTTTGCTATTTTATTATATATGTGCTCTGTATAAGCAATATAGAGTATAGGTTTTCGTATTATGTATGGATGGATATTCACTGAACACGTTTTTGCTCGTTTTGCTGTTTTAGCAAATAAGTTTGTGTTGTCGTTTGACCATGAAGAGTTAAAATAAAGCGCCAATATAAAAACCTCATTTACTCGTACTCTGATCGTAAATTGCTTAGTTTACACAATGTTTTATTTTTCTTGTTTTCTGATTATTGTTCGTATTCATTTGCTTTTAAATTTTGTACTTCAATTTGTTCAGAAAACGTTCCCAATTCTCTATAAAAAATAATAATAAATTGATTCGCTTTTATTTTTTTTTGATACTCTCGCAGCAACTCATAAAAATTGCTTCGAAACTCCTTGGTTATATTATTGGTGATTATGCTTTGAAATTAAAATTAAAATTAAAATTCACTGACCTGTTCTTGATACTAGATATGCTACTCATATGTAAAGCTTTAAATTGTATTCTATACTTACTAAGTTGTACTAATAATTTAAATCTACTATGTTAAAAAGCATTTCATAAGCTTAGTTAATAAATGTTATTCTGGTTTTAATGACCATGTAAGTTTGTAAAACTAATAATATCTACTTCCTTGTCGGTTTGGAGCACGTATTGTTTGTAACTGTACAAGGTGTAGAACTTAATAAATGAATGTATTGGTTGGTTTGAACTCATTTCACATTTAGATACAATTTTCATATGTTTATATACTTTTAGAAAACAAAATACAAGTAGTATTGTGTCAGTCGCGAGACTTATTTAGAATTCATTAAACACATTTTATTATTTTTTTTATTTGGGTTGTTCGTTTCCACAACAATCCTTTACGAAGCACAAATTTAGGGGCTACATTAGCTTTAAGATGTTATTATTGTATAATCTATGGTGTGTGAAAACTACTTTCACTACATAAAGCCACACTTAACGCAGCCCTATACCTGCATTAAAACTTTTGTAAATTTCCAAACTTTTGCCAACTTTTTCCTGGAATAAACTATGTACATCACTTTCTGAGATTATTATTTATAGTCGCTAATCCCTCTCACACACAACAACCACATCTACTCAATCGCGTATTGTACTTGTGACCCCTTCTCAATAAAAATGTTATTTTACTATATCTTTCATTGCTTGAAATTAAAAGCGAACTTTATAAATATTTAATCATAAATAATTAAATTTTAATCACAAATCGTAGTTAATTGTTCCAACTATTACATTACTTTACCCATTTAATTTAAGTACCTATTAAAATTATAACTTGATTATAACAATAAATTTAAATAAAAATACTTAGAAATACATTTAATATTAAATTTATGTGTAATTATTCTCCGCTGTGGTAGTCAAAAAATTAAATGCTGGTAATAAGAATAAATAAATTATAAATAAATTTTTTCAAATTTTTTAATCCTATATAAATTTTTTGAGAAATTATTGTTTCGTAATTTAGTGTTTTAAAGTTACTAATTTTCATTTATTCACTTTTTTGGTACTGTATCAATTTTAATGAAGAGTATATTAAAAAAACTAAGGGTTTGGTAACAATTCAATAGAATTTACAATTTACGATTTACGACTTAGAATAATTAAATAATTTTTGTTTGTAATTAATAGTTTTAATTTGTAGTTGAAAAATGCTATTATTATTATATTATAAGTACTTCACTAAAAATACATACATAAAAAATTGAAATTGTTTATCAATCCTTTCTTTTTACATGAAAAATTAATAAAACTATAGAGAAAAAATATTAAAAATTTCTTTCACTTAAAAGAAAGTACAGTGAAGTTTTGGATTAATTGGAATGAAGAAAAAATTAAAAAAATTAACGTTAATAAAATGAATTTTGCTTTCCAATGTTGAAGCTCACAGCGAGTAACGACTTCAATCGTTATGTGGCAACACGAGCAATTGGCTGTGATCGAATATACGCTCTCCAACACAGACTGGCTTGGCTATTGATGAAGTTTTACATCATATCAATCACACGATGTTGAATGTATTTGGCTTCACAGAGATAGTTAAGTAGATTTTTAACTCAATGCAACTGATACGAATAAGCCAACTAAGTGTAAGTGGAGAGGTTATAAGCTGCGGGGACTAATGTTTGAATACATGTGGAAAGCTGAACATACAAAAAAATGGACGAACTGTTTTTTATTGTTTTACTTTCTCTTCCTGTTTCTGTTGTGGCTGCTATCTTTTGCTTTATTATTACATGTTAATAAACATTAAAATTAAATTTTAAATTTAACATAGTTCACCTCACCACATATAAATTTAGATTATGTTTTTATATCGTTTAACACTTGAAACATAAACTTTTTGTCTTGTGTAAATACGCTTGTCAGTTGTTCAGTTGTTCAGTTGCATTTCTTAGTTTTTGTTTTCCTCTTATTAAATCAATTTGCAGTTGTCAGTCGGAATTGTATCTGGTATCTGTGGCGTCTGTGGCGTTACAACGCATTTGCTTTTTTAAGCAAGTTTTACACTAAACCGTTGTACTGTGACTGACTTAAGCTTTCGCTTATAAGTTTTCATTAAAATAAAAAAAAAATACACCCACATGAGTAAACTTTTTTGCAGTTATATAAATTTAGTAAATTTTACGAACAATAAAATGAGTTTCTCGAATATTTTGAAATTCAAGTGTTATACGATTGGTCATATCCAGTTATTTAAAATTTTTAAACTGCACTATCTTTTCCATTTAAACAGAAATATGGTTTGAAAATATTCCGCAATATTATATGAAACAATATTTATACAACGATAAATATTTTTTTATAGCTATTGCCAAAGTAAAAAGATTATTATATTTAAAATGACAGAGACGTCCTATCTGGAGAGAATAAGACTAAGACGTTGAGTCACATTATTAGTGACTATACCCTATAAGCTATTTTGGCTTTCATTCGAAATGTCAAGCACTTTTTATTTGGAATATAAACAGCTGTCATCCATATGAATTTCACGTAGTTGGCAATATCAGTTTGACAGATATACCTCTGTGAAGTTGATAACACTTCAATCGCATAACCCTGTGTTAGGTAATTCAGCGTAAACTTTAATATATAATTTAATTCAATAATTATTATGTTGAGGCTAGTTGAGTCAGTGCACTTGAACACTTTTACTCTCTATTAACAGCGAGGTTTCTTCATAACGCCTCTCTACGCCTTGACTGGGTTATTATTTATCGGTTCATCAGATCTGTATATCTCCCCGAGGAGCCTGTAACTATTCTGAAATTTGATAACGCGGTGTAAGCCTGTCAGTTTTCGTAAATAATTTCAGGACTCTATCCTTTATGTATATTTTGATTGGATCAATTTTGATGTCCCTGAGGATGTCATTCGTCCTAATGTACATTGGTACCTTGAAAAGTTTTCTCAGAGCCTGAAAAGTTTTCTCAGAGCCTGTGTTCCTTTTGCAAAAGTTATTTGATATAAATTTTATTATAATTACTAAATTATTAAATTATTACGAAAGTTCTCAAAATATGTGTATATATATGTGTATATAGTTATTTATAACAATTTTTTTTTTACTTGCAGGTATGTAGCGTACAAAATGATTAATTTGTAAGTATTACAAAAACTAAATATAATTAGTATTTTTAAGTTCATTTTTAAAAAGTGAATCAATTATAAGGTATAGAATTGGAAGTGATTGTTTGTTCTTATATCTTTTTCATTTTTATCAATAGGTAAAAACGGAGACAAATGAAATAACATTTATAAATGATAAAATGATAATGATAATTGTTAAAAATGTATGCTCTAGTAACTGTATTCTATTACACCTTTCCAAGAACAAATTAGTAGCAAACTCATTTTAGTGAGAATAGTATTTAATTATTTAAACAGGCGAAATCCTGATTTCCGGGACACATTCTTTTGACAATGGATTTTAGAAAATACAACTGTTTCCACTACACTATATGTCAGCGTAGCTTAGTTTAATTTATACGATATCGAGATATTTATATGAAAAGCACTAGCAAGAAGTAGACGTGCTAGAAAGTCGTTTGTGTAATCAATGATAAAATTGCTTTAGTAACTGGCATTAGATGGCCAACTATATATGTAGTGCTTTTTTGTTAGTGTAATTAATTCTCAATGTTTATATAACTTCAAACCTCGATATCTGGAGATGAAAACTATATCACCATACAGTGTGATAAAAAAGTTGCTCAAAATAGATGATTCTATTGAAAATCTATCTATCAAAAACATCGATCCACCTTGAAAATCGAAATGGATCCATTTAACATAATCTTAAGTGAAATAAGAAAAATTTGATATTAAATTATAGAATTATTAAAGTTAATCTTTCATTTTAATTTTTTTATAGTCTTAATATATTAAAATATCTATATCTATATCTATCTTTATTCATAGTCAACAAAGATATTTGTTGCTTATTTTCAGTTTGTTCTCAATATAATTATAAATATAAAACCTTATATCTGCCGTAAACCGTATATCTTTGAAATAAAAAATTATTGTTCTTATGCGATTTTTGCCATTTGTACAAAAATACTAAATTGTTTTGTATGAAATTTTGTATAATATTTTGTTCAGTATTTTAAAAGAAATTTGCAAAATGCCCAACCTTAAAGACTGACTAACACAACCTGCTTTTTTTAAGAGCGGTACTTCACTCTAATTTCTGACTTATACGAAACATTAATATTGAGTTTTCAATAAATGTGATAAGATATTTAGAAACAAAAGGAATAAAATAAAATATTATGAAAAGTAATTAAAACAATAAAAATAAAAAAAAAATCCTTTCTTTTTAATAATTTTAATAGGAAAATGATTTACTTTTACTTTTCATGTGTTAGTAATAATTCATTTGAAAATTTGGGAATGTTTATTTTCTTTTTATCGCAATAATATTTTTGGAGCCCAGATTATCTAACTCTGATATCTCTTAACTATTATCAGTACTTATAGTTTTTAATAAAAATTTTTATACAACAAATAATAAACAAATGCTATTTTTGTGGAATTATGATATGTAGCAATGTACTGTCTGCATCCTTTAAGAACTATTGCCTCACCTATTCCAATAATGTGGTGTTTTGCTCTTATCAAAATGTTATATATAATAATATAATAAAATAATATAATATATATAATAATAAGAAAAATAGTATAAAAATATATATAATGATGGGCTTTATATATGTATATACTAGCAAAATTAAAATCATGTTGGTTATGGTAAAAGTAGAAATTAATGAAAATAAACTGGAAGATCAAATGGGATCTGTTCTTATTCGTTCTTTCCCTTATTTAATACATATGAAATATTCTTGACACAGGCGTCAAGTTTCACATTTGATCTTATGGTTCTTATAGGTGTATCATATAAGTCTAGTTTTACCCGCTATTATTGTTAGTGTGCGCATTGTTTTATTTATACGCATTTTATTTTCGAAGTTATTGCATTTCTTTTTCCAAATAATATTACGTAAATATTCTGACATTTCCAAGTGCTCGGTTTGTTTATACCACGGAACATTTTGAGTAGAAAAATTAAGTTGCAATGCTGGGATTCAGTGTGTCTGAGTACACTTAATATTGAAAAGAGCATTAGCTTAGAACTAGTTTGGAAATGATTATTATACAAACTAGTGCATTATTATTAGCTGGTATTACATTGGAATATGAAAATATTTATTAATAATATTTTATTCAAAACTGTAGAATTCTATATATTCTTTCATTGCGGCAGAATGGAAAGTGTTTTTTGTATATACGCCATGCAACATATGAGCATTATTAAGGGACCAAATGTGTGTCATATTAAAGTTCGTATTGTTTTATATGTAGAAAATGTTGTAAGTTTTACGTAATAAAAAATGATAAATTTAAAAAGTTATAAATATACTTAATGAAATCGTTATAATTAGTTAATGAAAGTTATATAGCAGTTGGTTGGTTGGTTACAGCAACAGGCCATTAGATAACTGCCATGTAACTCAATTAGCGATTTTTCGCCGGTTTGCTACCACATTCCTCACAAGAACGCTAGTATAGAAGAGTAGAGACTAAATCCATCCCGCCGAATTTAAGTAATTTAATAGGTTTTTCGTCTTCACCGATGAACAGTCTGATAAACTAACAAAAAAGTAATTTCCTAAGAACCTATATCTTCTGAACGTCAAAGCCGGGCATTCACAGAGAAAATCTATTGTGGTTTCCACAACTTCTGCAGTGAGGATTATGGGGAATCCTGTAATCCAATGACCAGTAAGAACTACAGTAAGCCTTGCAGTGTTCACGCGGTCTCTTTTGATGACTTCCGAGGAACTATTTTTATTATAGATTATATAGTGAATACTCAACTAATTTAATTGTATATTTATCAACTATATTTGTATAAATGTATATATATATACACAAATATTTTAAATGAATTATGCCAAAAGATATTAATATCAAACTTTTAATATTTCTCTACGTTTTATTAAAGTTCTTAAAATATGAAGATGATACTCTTTAGATAGAATCTCTCGCCTGAGGATTGAAATTATAGGAAAAAAAATTTAGCTTTTTAATATACTCCTCAATATAAAGTTCAATTTTGGTGAAGGCTGAAAATTGAATTTACGTTTATATATGAACATTTAAATTGTCAAATTTATAAACTATCTGTAATAAAATTTGATTAAATGAAAGAACGAATAGGCAATTTTGATATACATGATGGGCATGATTGACGCTTTTTAAATGTAATTTAATGATTATGTACGCTTGTGCTATGTATAAATTTTATAGTATAAAAGGCAAGACGGTTGTGTTTTTTTTATTTGAAACACCTTGTTTGAGCCGTCAAATGTTTACTTAGAATTTGTTATCATTGTATGTACATAATAAATCATAAAGTTATATGGCTTTGTAATATGTCTCACATGTCTCATGTCTAGTGCACAATTTAAAATGTTTACTACCCATGGAAAACAAAACATCAGCGGGAGGCAGTGGCGTTACTATCATACTAAAGATACTCTTTAAAGTATATGTGTAAATATAGGTATTCCATGTACGTTAGGCAGAAAACGTGCCTATATTGATTAAATTACGAGCTCATCATGAGCGTGGAGTGTACCCGTGTAAAGAAGCGTCGTCAAAGAATCTATCTTTAGCTTAAACCACCGTAGATAGTTAATGCGTACGTACATAACCACACGATGTGCGGTAGCTAACTCACAAGAGTTTTTATATTTTGTTATCGGCACACATTTACTTTTAGTTTTATTTCATTTTAATTTAAGTTTTTTTTATTTTTTTCTGTTTTTTTCTGTTTTTGAAGCTGATTATTGACGTGCACCTTGAAATTTACGCTCAAGGTTGACTTTGAAATGATTGACTTTTATTGCTTGCTTTTGCTGTTTGTTAACTGTAATTGTTTAGTACTCCGAATAAATTTATACGTTTATATTTAGCAAATTATAGCTTTGTTTGCTAAGTTTAATTTTCTTTCAATGAACAAATTGTTACTATTTTCATTTATTAAATTCTATCGGCTTTGGACAATATTATTTGATTTTAATGCTAATATTAGTGATTGAACTCATTTTTCAAAACGATTAAAATAATACTAACTGTAAAAATAATGCTTAACATATATAGCAGCAACACCCAAACAATTATTTATTGATAATATTTTCAGTTTCTTTCTAGAGTAAGAGAGATTGTTGAACTTCAACAAAAATATCTGATTTTAATGGAGGTACGATAGTATAAACTTATTAAGATTAAATGAAAGGAGTGAACATTTGTTATATAAAAGTTGATTGTTCAAATTTCCTGGCAAAGCAAAATTAAACGTAAAACATGATGTTTATTCAAATAAATATCATAAAACATTTGGATATATTTAGTATAATATTAGTATTATTGTATCATTGTATCATTATACAATTTAGTGTCCCCAATTTACTAATTTACGAAATAAACACTACTCAAAGTCAATACACATTTCTAACGCATTCAAAAGAGATTTCTCCTTGGATGTATATGTATGTATATTCGTTTATAATGTTTCACTTTACATAATATTTTCAAGTAAAAGCAGTAGCAACAATTGTGACTTTCTTCGAAAAGCATACAATATTTCGTTTGGATATAGATAAATTCCGTGCCGACCGTTGGTGTTGCATTTCGCTTTAAAAAAAAAGAAAATATTTTAATGAAAGGTGAAGAAAAAGTACATCGATAGCATGTTTCCACTCTCTAATTTATAAACAATAAACTACGTTATTGTGACTTAATGAAGATATTTTGTTTTTTTATATTAAATTGCAGAAATATTTGCCACTCCAACTGTGTGAAAATAAATTAGTTTTGTATATAATAAAAATTAAAATGAAGATTTTTAAATTTTCTTAAATATAAATATTAATAGAACTATAAAGAAGTTAAGAAATAAGTAATGTGAAAACAATATAATATATAATATATTATTTCCATTTTTATGTAACCAAAGTTCTGATGTGTTTGACTTTATGGATTTTACTGTTAGCAGAATCACTCATCTTTTATATCCGAGTTTAATTTTATATTGTACTAAAGTACAGTGTTAATTATATATTGCGATAATTTAATAATTTTAGAATATAATATGTTATCAAAATTAAATAATGTCACTCTTTGTTGTTCAACCCATACGAGTATATAATTATATTTTGTAAATATGTTTGAAAATATACTCAATTTAAAATAAAATTTACTTTATTTAAAATTTCTTTCTTGTTTTATATTAGATTTTTTATTTGTATTCGCATAGTTCAGTAAATACAAAATTTCTATAGTAGACTTACTTAAATTTATAATAAATAAAGTTCATAGATGTTTAAAAAACATCGGTGTTGACTTGATCATAAGTCAATTCGTTTATACTAGTGTGCATTACAAAAATCAAAAGCCAAAACATTTTTGGAGCACGTTAGTCCGGAGAAGTCCATTATTTTGATTGCATTTTATTTTTTGGAGAATAGTGGCGAAGTGGGACAAATATTGTCAAATATTACAAAGTCTTAAAAAATTAAAAATACTGATTGGATTTACTGTCAGTTATCTAGGAACTCATCTTTTTGGCACGTTTTTAATATGCAACGGTTTTTGTAAATTGTTTGTGAATGCATATAACTAATTCAAATTTTTACTATATAAGCGGTAGCGCCGATAATATAGTAATCTTATATCACATGATCATGGAGTTTATTCATCATTATTGAAGCTGCTTAACCACTTTCATATTATTATATTATATATGATGCTACAGAGTCTCCACAGAGTCTCAGAAATGCTTTATTTTTTTTTTAAATGTACTAATCCATGTCAAATTCAGCAGTCTCTCCTGTTAAATCATCAGTCTCTCATAACGTATTAATAATGTTGCCTTAATTTCTAAATTACTGCCAAATTACAAAAAAAAAAATTAATGAAAATGTTTTAAAACTTATGCTTAAAACAGTTATCACCAACCGATAAGCAACCCACTTAGAACATTATAAACATTCTGACTTGATCAATACTACAGTTAATATTTTTAAAATTACTTTAGATTATCATTTCGATTTAATTTTTAAATAAGAGTAAATATTTATTTATGTTCTTAGATCCCTATATTTAAATTTGAATTGAAAACCATGTTTAAGTTTTTAAGCAAATAAAACTCAATTTATTTTATATCGAATAAAATACAATTATAAAAACAATTGTATTATATATTTTACATCAAGCACAATAATTAATTTTTTTTGTATTTATGGTTAAAGTGAAAAGCTTTATAAGCCTGAAATTCCTAACATATTTTGTAGTACATGGACTAAAACACTCGTCTTCGGAGACACTTATTTCCTCAGAATCGTTTTCACATAAAAGATGGTCTCTTTTGTGGTGGTATTTCAAGCCATATTCTTTTAAATTTCGATCTGCATTCTGCAAAAAGGATACAGTAAAAGAAGATACGTTCTGCGTTGTCACAGTCTCAGTCGGCATAAATGCAGCCGGGTCTTTCCCATGCGGTACATATATCATCTAAATGAGATAGTAATTTGTGTATCCCGAATGTCGTTTGAGCCAGGTCATTATAGTAGGTATCAACCTAGATGTATATCTTCCTTGTGTGCTATTGTTTCATATTTCTTGCCACATTGCGATGGTTTGGTCCTGATCTTCTCTTGCCATCTATTGAGTATAATATATGGTTACTTTCTTGTTGTGTACTGTTTGCCGCTCCTTTGCTTGTAGATCAATTCAAATTACATCTAATTTTACAAACACTGTTAACGCCGAGATAGTACAATACACTGATGTGATACACAGAGGTGTCCTTTTTTGCGTCGTTATTATTTTTTATCTGCGTGTTTCGATAGCTAAGACGTCAGTCCACACTTCGCTAGTATATAGAAGGATAGCGCTTATTGTTGCAATCAGCAATTTTCGCTCTTCCGCAACGGATCCTCCAGTGTTAGCCATTAATTTGCTCAGGAGGCAGTGGCCTTTGTTGCCTTTTGTACTGTTTGCTTAATTTGTGTCCGAAACGTAAGATCCTCATCGAATCTTATACCAATGTAATTAATCGTTTTTTGGGTTCTCAGAATATCATCACTTATTTGCATTTCTATTTTCGTATTTATATATGCCTTCTTGTTATATACCACAATTACATATTAATTAGGTACTCTTGTTAAGATTGCATATCTTAAATAAATATTTTGGCATATAAAGATTAAAAAAAGTTTACAAAAAAATCAACTGATCCCTTTGGATATTACTTTATTTTACCGCTATTAATGTATTATTAAGTACTCATAATATTAAAAAAATTTTTTTTTAGAAAAGTGTATTTAACATGATGTGATAAATTTAATAATTTTAAATATTTTCATAGACTAACTTTCGCAAAAATATTTTAGTGAGTATTTTGGAAAAAAGAACTTTATTTAAAATTTTCGGAAATCAAATGATTATGTTACCTTATTATTTGTACTCAGGAAATGTAGTTTAGATTACATCTCTTTTTATGTTGTGGTTTGCAACACTTGTTTGTGCAGTTAGTCAATATAAAACCTCAAGCTTTCAAATAAAGAATGAAATAAAAAGTCTCGTAGAGGACTTGTATTGCAAACGCTAACAGAAATCTAAAAAGGTAGTTTTATAAACTTATTTATGATAAGTAAATTGGTCACTTTTAAGAGTAAAAGTTTCTTACGAGCTCTCATACTATTACGAATTAAAGGTTAAATGAATGGTATTTCAAATTGATCAAGATATTTATAACGCGGCAAAAGAGAAGTCAGATAACATACAATTTATATTCTAAAACAGCGTGAGTTCTTAAATCGATTTGTATATTTAGAGTATGTCATTATTTTACTAGTTACGAACAGATCAAGTAAAATTTTGTAAAGAAAGAAGTATAAAATTAAATAAAATTAGTTGGTCAAACGAAATGAACTTATATTTTTGAAAATAATTGCATTAAATTACACCATACAGACACAAATTATTAAAGAAACAAATAGTAAATAATTTTCAATAAAACTGTCTTATCAACTTAAAAATAATTTGCATTTATTAATTTAAAGGAAACCGAAAACTTTTTTATTAGAATAAATCGGTGCACTCTTTCATCAACTTTTTTTATTTTCAGTTAAGTGGTTTTATGCTTTAACTTTGGTGTATTTAATTCATTTCTAATATTATGATTTTATACTTTTGTCAAATGTCTTCATATCTGATGTTGCTTTATTGTTTTAATTTAATATTTTTGATTTAATTATATTTTCGTTGGTGAATAAATATCAGATTTAAGCATCGAAAAATAAAATAACTCATATTTTTATTTATTATCAAAGACAATACCAGATACATTGTATGCATTCAGTTTATAGTTACATATATTAAAAATAAAACAAAAACAAAAAATATTAATTCATAAAACCATATACAAACGGCCTGTGATTATTGCCTTGCCTAACTATCCGTCCTACGTAGATTTTCACTAGCACTCTCACTATTGTATCTTAGTATCTAGATACGTAGTTGCGCTTGGATTTATGTGCCCGTAAGCTTATGATTTTATTACTTTTTCGCTACTTACCACACTACTCTCTCTCGATGACATAACATTTGTTTTGTTTTCTCTTTTAGACTTTTTGTTTTTATATATAGTTTTGTGTAGTGATTGTTGCTTTGCTGTGGAAAGTTAATTTAATTTTATTTAATGCGGTTTAATATTTTGCAATCATTTGAACTTAATATAAAGTCAACTTATGAGCAAAATCACTTTAATTCACTTGAAATTTTTATTTGATTTCCTTGTTGCAGATAATAAATTATTACGACTTAACATTAGAAAATGTAAATAAAAATATTATTTTGTCGCATTGTTAGTGTGGTTTTATCTTGATTTTAATATCACTATTTCTAACTTAAGTAGATAATATTTACTGAAGCTGTTCATAATTGTTACTTATACATAGTAACATATCCAGGAGGCAAGAAGTTTTATATTATATAAACTTGTACGATATCAAAAATTGAATGAAAATTGTTTTCATTTTTGATATTTTATCATAGTTTTAATGTATTTTAATTGTTACTTTTTATATGTTTCATAAACAAATTGTGAAAACAATACGTTCAATTTACAAAGATGTTTGTAACACAATGAATGAATAAGACTTCCGAGGCCCTATAAAGTATACATACGAATATGCTTGCTTAATCCGACAATACAAAACGAAGTAACAACACATGTCTTTTTCTAGTTATAGTTCCTCTTTGTAATTAATCTTCCGATGTATAGAAAAGTATAAACTAATATAATATGAATACTGGTCAGAGCGATAACAAGTCACTATTAATTAGAACGATATGTCACTAAGTTAAAACAAGCGGTTCACGACTTTTATGGAAGTAGCTATGATATTGTCCCGTTCTTACAGTTAAAAAATTTAGATGACTGGACACATTGCATATGAACTACCAAATTTTAACAGTATAAAAATAACTAATTAACACAATTCATCTAAAAATTGTAATACTTCTCGAAATACCATAGGAAAATAGGGAATGGTAGTTATTAAACTGTCAATTGATGGCTTTTTAGTGTTGACAACGGTCTGCAACCATATAACTTTCTTTTCCAAATTTTTATATTCTTTTATGTAAAAGTAAAGTGTATCCATCAAAAATATTCTGTCATTGCTTTCGTATTGAAAAATATTGGTGTATATTTTAGATTTTAATTATTTGCTTTATCAACCAAATTATAATGTTAAGACTCGTCACTAAATAAATGAAAACTAATTAGTGATGAAGTATAGATTATGAATTGAATTATTATATTTTGAATTATTATTGAAAGGAAAATGATTTTGTTTATTTCGCAATTATAATATCATATTAATCAAATATTCGTAGTTCCGCAATAACATTCAGTTTTGTTTCAGAGTTATAAATATACATATTTATTCATAATATGTATATTTTAAAAATATACTCTTTAGTTCTTTGCATTGCATAATAATATCTCGATAGTACAAATCTGATCTTGCCCTCATGGATGATAAACGTTTGTTATTGACTTTTTAGTCAGTTTCACAATCCCGTTAATAAGTAGAGACCGTATGAGGATATACGATTCCGTTAATAACTTTTTCAGTTAACTGTAATTCAATTAACTTTAATTTTTTATACTGTCGTTCCCTGATATATACTGCATTCCACAGATAATGTAAATCTCGTATATGAAATTAATTAAAGTGCCTGTATTATTGTGCTAAATTAAAAAGGATTATACGTTGAGAATCTAATAGTTTAAGTAACACAAGACTGTGTGTTGTCCAAATGTAGGACAAACGTTTTGTTGTCATGTTAAAAGTAACAAGACACAGCTAAACAAAAATGCTACCTATCACTTGGATAAATGAATAGACGAAAAGACGACGAGACTTATCCATGCACGAGTGCAGATGAATTCAATTTTTGGATACTGAAAATTCAAAAATAAAGAAAGTGGTCTTATTTCAATTTACTCGTATTTTTGCAGCTGTTGTTGCGGCAACAGCTATGAAACCAGCACTAAGCTGGCTGATATTACATAAAAGAGATATAGTAAAAATTAAATATTTAAACTCAAAAACTCCAACAATGAATAAACGAAGTAACAAAACTAAAAATCGTTAATTTTATGCACAGCCAAAAGAAAATGACGTACAATCACTTTGAGCCGCAAAAAGAAAACCGAAATTTTGAACACGATTTAAACAGGCCCCACAATGAAGTCGTGCCCCCATTCGATATGTGGTTATTTCTTTTCTATACAAATTTACAAACATTAAGTGTAACCGCATTTCAAAAATTACAAAAACAAAAAAATGTTTTGGGTGTTACATAATAAAGCAGAGCGTGTAACTGTTTTCTTTTCGATTTCAGTTAAACTTTTTTTTTTTTGAAACTTTGCGCTTTGCGTTTTGTATCTGTGTATGTGATACATGAATATTCGATGTACATGAGTATTCGATGGATACTATATATAAATATAAATCGCGATACAAAAATACAAAGCAACACACTAGACAATCTACAAAATTCGTTTATTTCTCAATATCTTAAAAATACTCACAAAGTATTTTTTTCCTTTGACCAAGAAAAAGGCCGAACGATTAGGTTTAATATATTCGTTATAATCTTAAAGAATTAAACTTACCGAAATACTATCAAAAACACTATAAATATAAATATTTAATATTGTGTAATTTTTATTTGAATACAGCAATGTTCACTTTTAGAAAGTATAACAGCATGCGAAGTTATAATGAGGCGACAGATAATAATAGTAATGATCATGACGTTAGTCAATCCATTGTAAAATGGATAAAATGAGTGAAAAGCCTACAATAAAGTTACAAAACCAACAGTTTCAAAACACTGTAGTGAAAAAAATGAAAAAACTTTCATTGAAAAAGTTGCTTTTGCGTGTATAGATACATAGATACTTTCAAATTCCACGATAATTGGTTTTTTTTTGTCATAATGTTAAGGTTTCCTTTAAAGAGAATAAGTTAGAAAGAAATGTCTTCAGCACAATGCGTATAAATAAAATATATTATATGTTTTTTGTAATTAAAATTTTAAACCAAATTGAGAACAGTGTTCTCTTTAGGCATCTATAGCAATGCTTGACGTTGTATATGCACAAAAAAATTTCCCTCTCTTCTTTATTCCTAACGTGATTATGATTAGGAATCTCGATGCAAAAGTTCCTAATAATGCAGTATACATTTATATGGTAGTTGTTATATTTAAAATATGTAGGTACATATATAGTTCTTCAATATTAATAATATACAGTTTTTAGTTAGAAAATAATTACAATAACCTTTTACAATAAAAAGTGTTTTATATATTTTTAAAGAAGTCATGATCTTTTAAATATCTGATTCAAAATTTAAAAGAAAGATTCCTTTTTAATAACAATGTTCTATTTAATAACATATTTCATGTCGAAAATGAGCTTTTTTATCCTTAAGTTATAATCCTTTATGTGCATACTATTATCCCCTAACATTTTTCACTTTAGTGTGCCTATGAAAAGGGTACGATATTTCTTATGTCATCTGTATCTTAAGTCATATTTATTTTCGTTTTCCCGTTGTAATCAGGATATACGAGTGTTAAAAATATATTACTATTTCACTAACTCAGGGCATTATATATTTAAACTACAGTCTACAGTCCGCCATTTTACAATACGAATTGTTTACCAACCAGTGAACGTGTTGAAATTATCTAAATTTGAATTTTATCTGTTTAGGTTTATTTTTAACTCGATTGTTATGCCGACGAAAGAAATTGCTAATCTTGAGTAATGAAAATCTACAAGCACCCATCGAAAGAATCACATTCGCAAAAAGTCACTGTATGTTTTGACATTTGGTTGGAGGTCTAACAGGTAACAATGTTTTTTTTTGAAAACAATGAATGTTTTTGTATTTTTTGACAATTTGAAGACAAACATTCGTCAAGTTATAACCAAGCTATGTACCGGGAAATTACTGAAAATTACCTTAAAAAATACAGTAATGTAGGATGGCAAGATTGAACCGATATATTGAATTGATTGAAATCTCAATCTTATTTAGAATTAAGCTAAAGTTAAGTATATTTAAATTTTAATGTGCTGTAATCACTATTTTTTCCATACTTCTTTACTTATAGTTTTCCTAGTATATTATATTAACTCACTAATCGGTGAAGTGATAAAATGATCAAAGAATGAATACCGCAAGAACATTGCAAGGCCATTACAAGAAAAAATGAAAATACAAGAATTCAAATTTAAATAAAACATGATCTTTAATTTTTAGTTTCTATCAATATTCTTTGTATATTATTTTTTAAAGCACTTCAAAATTAAAAATTTTGTGCAGTATATCACAATAATAAGAATCAGCTGATGTTATACCGAATACTGAAATAATTACCGATACCTGTTGCCTCGGTTATTCATTAATTAGATAATGTTGTAATTTGACGAAAAATCAAATTATTACTATTTTAAGACATTGTTTCATTTCGGAACTTTAGTAAATTACTAAGGTCTTTTTCCCACTGGTCTTTTTTTTTTAGTTTCTGCGATCATAGAAATGTTATTTTCGGAGTGAGATTGTCGAAGTTTACAGCAAATCATTGAAAATAAGACAAAAGAAGAAGGTATATGTGTTTTGGGTGCTTTTTATATGAAGAAGTTTCGATCTTTTTGGTTTTTTTATTAGAATAATTCTAATAATAGAAATTGGTATATAACCGTTTTTCAACAATTGGTATTCCAGGTTAAGATACCATTTATTATACTATGTATATACTTGCTGTAAAGTAATATATAATCATTCATGTCTTTGAACTGATTGTATATAGGTATTATGTATTTTTTGCATTGTAGTCATTGTACTACTAAATATTTTCGTTTATACTCAAAGACCTGTGAAATATTTTAAGCATTGAAATAATAATTTTTGTTTTAAGTATTAAGCATATTTGTTTATGTAAATAAATACTTAAGACCCCACACCTGTCAACTGTTAACACATCTACTATACCTGCAGACCTACGAAGGTATTTGTCTAGCAACGAAGAAAAGACCGCAAATATGCACATCCTTTCTAAGACAGTGTTCAGAATACCAAACCAAGTTAAAATAAACAATTCAAAACTATTTCCATTTTTATTCTATGAATTGATTGACAAGTGTGAAATAATGGATGGTGGAACAACAGTGCTTATTAATAACTTTAAGTATGAAAGAAATACGAGTATATATATATATGTATATGTATATTTATATATGTTTAATAATGATTAACATATATACGTATATAGTATGTATAATTGTCACGCTGCCGGTGGCATAAAGCAAGAAGTCATCTTATATGCGCTCGGAGAGCTAGGCTAATTTGAGTGTAAGATGCGATGCGTTCATTTGTATTTGTATTCAATTTGCTTCTTCCGTTGGTGCTGACGAAAGACTAGTTCAGAAGTAAAATGAAACCGTGCGTATTATTTAAGGAGTAATATAATGTAAGCCTAAGCCGAACACAGAACACAGAACAGAAACGATGTGTGTGGCATCCATAAATTGCCATTGCCACACAAATAAAATTAAAAGGAGAATATAAAAGGAAAAATAATAAAATAATTGTGTTGGGACAAAGTTAAATCCAAACAGTAGAACACACACAGTTTCATAAAGTTTTGTATTCTTGGGATTTGTACTTGCACATATGTTTGGCTTCGGTCATATAAGTTACCGCTGACAAGATTTAAGATTTGTTATGTTTTGAAGATTTCTTTTTATAAGATTTCTTCTGTCGTTTCTATTTGACTGAATCTGCAGATACATTTCTACCTATACGTAATCAAACATAAGAATCAGGTAAATATGAAACGACAATGCAACGACTGTTTTCCGGCAATACCGACGATGGTGTTCTGCTTCTTGTAGAATAATTTTAAGTACCATATAAAAATTTGAATTCAATTTAGATGATGAATTAGTATTCAAGAAAAACTCAAACTGGTCAAATTGAACTGAGAATTATGAAAGAATCTTATCACATTATTCCCAAAAAAAATATTACAGTATATATGTATATAATGCAACGAAATACCTAACAACTAAATATTTAATTTAATGAAGAAAGTTTTTATTATGTGTATTAAATAAAACTTCTAAAATATATAATCTTATTTATTATAAGTATAATCTATTAAATAAGAAGAAATTTCAAAAATAGTAAATAAGATAGTTTTCTATTTTGTATTTATTCGTCATTACCGGTTAAAAAAAAATATACATTTATGTCTTGTATGTGTGTAATATTATATGATTTAACATTGGTAGTTTTTACGAATTAAATCTTATTAAATACCACCAATGACGTTAAGAAGTTAGAGTTGTTACGGCGTTGGTGGCATTTCTTTTTTATGTGCTATCATTAGAGCAATTAAAACGTCCTCATCAATTAAATAAAATTTTATGATTCTTTTTTCATTACTAAACAATTCGTTTGAAAATTGCATTCATTACATATATTTAGTAACCAAGCATATGTATGCACTTTTAAACCCTTTTTTATTCATAAGATTTCAGTCATATTGCTTTTATATTTATAATTGTATTCGTCTAATGTAAAAGAGTAATTCTGGTATATGTTTACGTTTTGAGTTACAGAATGTATTTATAGTTATATCTAATCTTAAAATTCTTTTTTATACGAATATATCTAAAAGATTCACCAAATTTATTTATGGTACACAATAACACAGATTTATATTTGTTAGTTAGTTTATTTTTGGTGATACGTTTTACTTAATTATTTATTTATTATTATTATTATCATTATTATTTAAGAAGATAGGTTAAAGTTTAGTCGAGGACATATTTTAGTCTTGGTCGAGACCATAGATTTTGACCGTACTTAGCGATGCAAGATTACACTTCTTAAAGATAGCTGATGATTAAATACTTTATATGTTAGAATAGCTACAAATTTTGGATAATCGATTTATTTTTTAAGTTTAAGTCCTGACAACTCATTTTAATGATGATGATGATACAAAACTTACTTCTAACGATAAATTGAATAAACATTATTCAAGTTGTTCATTAAATTTATTCAATAATGTTTAAAATGTTATTCTAGAAGATACACAAATAATTTTGAAAATACAATATTTTAATAAATGTTAATAATTTTAATCCGCAAAAAAATAATTTGCTAAATCTCATATGCTGCAATTACGTGTCCGATACATTTCTTGCTCAACAAAGCTAAAACAAGATGTGTTAATTATATGGTTCTTAGTACCGTTATGTTAAAACCATATATTTTAGATATCCATATTTTCAATTTCACGCGAAAAAACTGGTAGTACTGTGATTGTAGCGATCAGAATAAACGATTTAAGTCAAATCTTCGTTTTTTAAAAATGTTTGGCAAACCAAATGCGACAACATAAAGAGACTTGTGGATGCAATGGTGTTTCCATGGAAATTATGATATTTCATTTCGCGAGGTGCGCAATTTAATAAATTGTTTTACAAATATCAAAAGTATTGTCACTAGAACAGCTTCAATTGAATCACTAATAGACGGTATTTTTGTAAAACATATTTATTACATTTTCAATTGACAATTGTACAATTGTGGAATTGTATACAATTGTATTTACTTTCAATTTTACAAAACTTTTATTTTATAGCATTTTGCTCTGAAGGATGAAAGTATTGACGAACTACTTGGTTTGATAAAACTAATCTATTTTCTATTATTAGGAACACTATTTTGGAACCTACAAGCTTAGTAAATATAGATATATATTTTTTATCATGGAAGATATTATTTATTGACATTAATTACAAATTTTTTTCGTAGTTTTGTGATTTATTGTTATTATTTTTGTAATGTATATATGTTTATATTATTGTGAGTGAATGTTTACTTCTTTTTAAATTTTAGAGAAAATGTATTAAATGTATAATAATGCGTTATTTTTATTGTGTTTACAGCTTAGCATTGACAATTTTTCTCTTTTTTAAAGATTTTATTTAAACTTGAGAAAATATTTAATATTTAATCATAATATTTAATTAAAAATAAAGGTTTTTTACGTTATTTTATTATGACAGTAATATTTTAAGTTATTTTCCATTATTCTATCTGTTGAATGTAGTAATTAATAGTATTTATTAATGCAGTACTACAGATTTAAAATTGAATTTCGGAAATTTTTTTTGTGCCCACAAATTGCTAAAAAATCATTAAGTATCTCCTTAAATTATTTAAAAGAATTTATAATTTTAATATAAATGTTTTTTTTTTTAAATTTATACATATTATAATCTATATTCTGTTTTTTTTTCTTTGATATTTGAAAGGGATTTTGTTAAATTCTTAAATAAAATTTCGTTTAATTTGTAATAAATTTTATGAACACAACGTGCAATTTATTGGTTCGTATTAGTAAATCTACAGGTTATGCTAAAGCAAAATGAAACTATATTTGTGTTGTCCATATCACCGTATGGATATCAACGTTAACGTATCGGCATACAAATGCAAATAACTTGCATATTATACATGTACGTTTGCTTGTATGCATATAATTTGTTCTCATTTTCACATCGCTTTCCACCTTATATAAATTTTGCGTTTCGGATTGTTTAGTTGTTTTGTTTTGTTTTGTTTTGTTTTCTTTTTTAATTTCGTTCCACAAATTTTAACGCTGAAACCAAGTTTGCTGGTTGGCAAAAACACACTACATGAGTCAAATTGGAATGGATTGAATTGGAAAACGAGGCATTACAAAAGAAACCTGCATGAAATAGTGCGCTCTCAACGTAACGCTCTCTGTGCCTAAATTAGCTTGGTCGTCGTGTGTTGCAATTGAATTTCCTAAATGATTAATTCTGTCGGCAGCGATGCTAGCAGCAGTGAGTGGGTATGCTTCTCCTAATGTATCGTACTCGTTTAGTTGTTCGTATGCTTTCAATTGGGTTGGACGGTTTTGCTTTGGTCAACAAAAAGCTGAAGACAGCATGTTTATTTATTTCAATAATAAGTATATATTAAAATACTCCCAAAATACGTTGGTTGTGCCTTGAAATAAGAAAAAAAAAGTAATTTTTTGCGTGTTAAAAGTTTTTTGTTAACATAAAAATGTATTAATATTGTATATTAAATAAGATAAAGCTAAATAATTTAAGTTTTAAATACAAATTTTTAGTACAAAAATTAAAACAAAAATTTAAAACTTCTTCATTTGACAAAAATGTGTTATATCAAAAAATAACAAAGAATATTTATGTATATATAACCCAACTATAAAATTAGTTAAGAAATAAGCTATTGTTAACAACCAAAAAAAAACCAACACATTTAAAATAGTTAACAAAGATTTTTTTAAAATGTTTGATCCTTATGTGAAAATAAAAAAAAAGTTTAATTTAAATGAATCAAATTCAAATTGCGTAGAAAGTGATTTGTTAAATGTGCAACAGCAATTATTAAATTGCAATTGTGTGAAGTCACATGAAAATTGCGTTTGCAATAATCCAGTATTAAAAGAACAAGCAAATTTATCTACTGATAAAAGTACAAACGTCAAATCATATAGTACAACAAATATATATTCAACAACCCACGATAGTAAGAAATGTAACAATAACAACAATAACACCAATAGTATTAATAGTACTAATGGCAATATAAATAGTAGTTTTAGGCGCTTACAAGAATTGATATCAACTCCTCCAGTTTCATTAAAAAATTTGCAAAACTGTACAAACGAAGCACAAACGCCAGCGTCAATAGCAAAACCTATACCACATTTATTACAACAATCGTCACCAGCATCACCTACGCCAGATGCTATAGAACAGCAGCTATTACAGCAACCAATACACATAAACGCGCAAAAGCTACTCCAACAACAACAAGCAGCACCTTCGGTTTTGCAACAATATTTGGGTCATATAAATTACGAAAGTAGATCAACTACTTCATCATCAACATCGTTAACTTCTACAAGTGTTGATAGCGCTTTAACAACTAGTACTGCTAATATTTTCAAGCGTGCGCATAGCTCCTCAAATTTGTGCTCATCCTCATCGTCATCCTTATCAACAGCTTTAGCTTCAACAGCAGCTTCCTGCACTGTTACTGGTGCTAGAAAAAATGCCAATACCTACTTGCCAACGATTAATCAGAAGACATTATCGACAAGTAAAAGAATTATTCATGATAATCTTAATGAAAATGAAAACTCAAAATATAATACCAAAAATAATATTATTGGATATCCTGCTGTAATATCAGCCTCGGCTTCATCTTCAATAACTCCATTATTATCATCCACAACCACTAATCATATTGAGCAACAACAGTTTTATCACCATCATCACACAGCATTGACGAATTCCATAACGCACCGCATAAATCAGTCCATTCGAAGGCATTTAAATTTGCAACAACAACAACAACACCAACACCAACAACTGACAAATAACCACCGTCAATATACCCCACATATTAATCAGCAAATGCAACAGCATCATTCAAACTGTACAATTCAACATCATCATTGCGCTGATCAGCAACAGGAACATCAGCAACATAATCCACGCCAACAGCAACAGCAACAATCTCCTTTGTGTCTAGTATTATTAGTTAAATGCCCAAATTCAAAAGACATTTGCAACGCTGCTACTACTTTCTGTGATAAAAGGTAATTTCCCAATATTAATACATATGTGTGTATATAAACAGGATGTTTTCGAATTATTCGGCATAAATGAAAGGGTTCATTGTTCTTAAGAACTAAGAAATGAGGACGTTGCATTTTCAGTAATACTACAGGGTTTTGTTTTGTTTCCGCATTTATGCCTGTATACGATTTTATCCTTTTTTAAGTAATTAGAAGTTCATTAAGTTTAATATTAATACAATCAGTAGTTTAATTTTAGAATAAAATCTTATTTTCGTTCTTTTAACTTAATAAAATACAGTATGAGAATGAAATTTTTACTATGAATATATACTATAGAGTCAGAGGAGATTCTAAGGAATTACAAGTACTACAATCTTTGAGGATTTTTTTTGTAGAAAAATTAATAACTGAAAGCTTTTTGTCTAAAAGTTTTTAAGTAGAACATAATAATACATTTTATTATAATCAATGATAATCTCGGTTTTTTTTATTTATTACTATTTTGACAAACAATGAAACAATGATTTGTTTGATAACTCCAACAAATCTAATTATTTGAAAAAATCTTTATAATAAAGTTTCTATAGTATATCTAATTCACAACAGAGAACGTGTCAATACATATCAGATATAGTTATTCTATGTATTTATGTATTTTGAAGTGTTATTAAAATACATGATACGTCGTAAATTTCATAATTTAGAGCAGTGCCATTCTCATCCATTTTAATGCACTTAATGCATAATTAAATTGATTATGAATCCCAATAAGCATTAGAAATTAAAAGTGACATATTGATATAATAAAATATACTACTCCTCTGCTATTTATCTAAAAAAATGATCGCAATACTGCAAAGAAAACATAATTGAGTAATCAGATCTTTAAAATAGTGTTTTTGTGTGACAGTTTTGTGCATTCAAATTATTTGCTGCGGTATAAATTTTTACTATATATAATTAATTTTTAATTGCTATATATATGTACTATAAGGTTATGATTATACCGGTGATCCCCAGTAGATCCACTTAGGCCTATTGGCCCATTGTGATTGTACTATAAACTATATACTATTTTATTAAGGTCTTTAAAAAGTAGTTTGGGAACTATATAAACTATATTTATTCTTAGCTATATTAGCATGGCTAATAAATTGATATAGCTATGTCCATCTGTATGTTGACGACAAATTAATTGTAATCTGACACAGTAAAAAAATAAAATAGACAAACGCAGATGTTTAAAGATGGAGGATATAATCGAAAAAATGATAAAGGTTTTTCAAATAATTATTGACTTGATTTTTCTATCTTAAAAATGTTAGATGATTTTGGTTGCAATAATTTTTGAACCTATAATTTTAAACATATTTATACTAAACTTTTTTTTATTAATAAAAGAAAATGTCAAAAAAAAAAGTAGGCTACCATCAACGCCAATATTGGAGTTTTTAATATATATATTTGTTTTTATATATGTATAAGTACGTATTGACAGTAAACCATTTTTTACCTTCGTATACATATACATTTTTGGCTGTTTCAGATTATATAAATAAATCTATATAAACATGTATATGAAACATTTCTGAAGTTTTGCGTTTAATTGGGTTAAACAAAATTGTTGTTGTTGTTTATTTTAATTTTTCTTTACAAAAATAATATAATTCATTTTTAAATAAACATAAAGAATAAACTGCATTCTCATAAAATAAATACATACGTATATTTAAGTTTAACTGAATTTAATTCAGTTAATTAATTTAGTTAATTAAATTAATTTAATTATGAAATTAAAAGTTGCAAAATAGTTTAGTTCAGTAGGACACAAGATGTCTGTATCTAAAAGAGTTCAAGATTTACACATTCTATGGGATTTCTAAACCTTAGTTTAAATCAAGAGAGGTATACTAAAAAAAATGCTCTAGCGTTTTTCTTGAAATCAGATAGTTCCCAAAGAAGACATACTAGCTAGTGCGTTTTACATAAGTGTGGGTTGCTTCTGTTTCTCTCAGGGTCTGATATTTGTTTTCTTTTTGCATAACTAACTCTGAACAAATTAAATAAATATTAGAATTATCTTAAAAATATTTTAATTTTTAAGAAACAATAATCATCCTTACAGGTTTCAACTTTCTTTTATTGAAAAATGTTAAATTTAGTATATTTATGAATTGCAAAAGTTAATTTATATATATGTCAATTTCTTATGACATCTTAGACTTTGTGGTTTTCAAATGAAGCTACTGAATAGTTCATCAATATAGCTCTAGTAATGTCTAAAAGAGAATATAAAATATGAATCTAACTAAATTATCTTGTTTTGTTTATTTCTAAATACACCAACCACAATGAATATTGATTAAAAAAGTAAAATAGCATAATCAAATTCATACTAATTTTAGCTTTTTTGTGACTAAATGCATAAATTATTTCTCTATCCTTTCCCTGTTTTTAAGTCTGTATTTGAAAACAGTTTTGCCTTTCGCCCACAAAATGTGCATATAAAATACGTTACACTACACTTTTCTATCTTGTATCGACGATCTCTCCTTGTCTCCGTCTTCGTCACTATTATTGCCATTAAATACTTATTTTCGAAATTGTGAATAAAATTACAATTTCTCTTGTGTGTAAATTATATATGGAAAACTTTTTCACTTTTACGTAATCTTTAAAGTTATAAAAATTAAAAAAAAAGATAAATATGTTTAATTTCTCCTTGCATATTTTGTTGCTGCTTTGTCTTATATATTATCGCCTACAAATCCATGAAAAATTAACAACAAAAAAGCTTACCTTCAAAAAACACAATGTAACTTTCATTTGTGGTGCAACAACTGAAATGCGCTCTATCAAAAAGTTAACAATGTGCTCTGGCAAATTTTGTGACGTGTAACGAACAAGAAAGATAACAAGAGATAACAATGCTATAACAATATATATTATTGAATATTTAGACATATAGGTTTGTCAGAAAAATTATAGATTAAATATATTTTGGCAATTAAATTTTCTTTTTCTAACTAGCTTAAGCTACAATAGTAGGACTTATGCGACAAATCTTACTTATGCGACAAATCAAGTCACTGTTATGTATATGTAATATTTTTTTTGATGTTATTTCTAGTTTTTATAACAGATTCTATTACTAAACAAGTAAGTATATTTGCCAGTTTAACAAACAAATCCATATGATATAAATGTAATGCACTGAGATGTTATTTCTCATTTTTAGTCTTAAGTGAGAATGATGCATAGAGTTATTAACTAATTCCTACAAAATTATATTAAATGTTTACAGATAAATGTTTGCTTAAGCTAAAGAATAATTAAGAACGAAGTAGTGGAGTTTTAGATATACATATATATTTCTAATTAGTTCGCCTGCTATTACATTGTCGTGCATTTAAGTGTACAACTGACTATATCTTAAGACAGTCCCTTAATTGAAGTTTGAGTTTCAGAATTTATGTAAATATACATAAAACTCATTACTTTCTGATATATGTTCTGTACCGGTATAATTCCATAAGCGACTCACCACCCTTATGTTATTCAAATCCTACTCAAAAGTATAGGTTTTATCGAGCACTACTCTTTAAAATATTAGTAATTCTTAATGTTCATACTTGGAACCCCCAGAGGACTAGGCCCAGATGCAGACCAGCAATGACCTGGAGAAGCACAGTTCAGAAGGAAACGGGCAAATCGTTTAACGAGTTGAGAGGAATAGCACAAAATAGAAACCAGTAGAAAACTTTTGTAGACTCGTTAAGTTCCTAATGGAGTATGGAAATAATAATGATGTTTTTCGTAATTTACAGTTCTCCTTTAGGATATAAACTTTTTTTTGCTTTTTTATGTATTGTGTGACAATTTGCACTTTCTCTATTCCTCTATACTAACCATATGGTCATAAGAGGTGAAATTATGAAATTATGGAGGAGGTATGATATAAGATATCTATCAAATTGATTTTTTAATATCCGTTTTGACAAAAGAAACTAAATTCTTAATGTAAACTATTGTTTTCAATGGAGTGATTTTTATCGAAAAATAGTGAAAGTGTAACAACAAAAAATTTTTAATATTATTTTAATTAATTTTAGAATGCAATTAATTAAAATCTAAATTCAATCAATTGAAAAACTTTATTTGCTTAACATATTGTGTAAAAAATTCACACAAAAATAGTTATAAACAAAGAACTGATCAATTTAAAATAATACGAACCGCAAGAGATATGTATCAATCACCTATAATAAATAAGTCTGTAACAGACTGGATTTTAGAAACTATTAAAAGTATCTCGTGGAAAACATTCAACATAAATATTTATAAATATTTGCTGTAAAAATGTAAAATATCATTTGCGAAGAAATTAAATTTTATACTATATGTTTAATTAAAGAAATTAAAATATGCAAATTGAATTGTTATATCATCCTGTCATTCAGTGATTGGTATGAATTATAGTTTAAAATAATTATTATTTATTAATTATAACTCTTATATGATAGTAAAATCATCATTGGTGGGAGTAAAAATATACCGGAAGCATTCACAGCACAGAGATCACTTCGGTTAAATTTCTCTTTCTCTGTAATCGTTTGCTTTTTGTGTATTTTGTTTTTTTTCAGCTGCAAACATGAAAGTTTACGTTATTTAAATTAAATTGACTTTTAGTTATTTATCTTTTCAGCAACTTTAAAGTTGAAAATTTTCTTCAATTATTGCAAAGAAAAAATTAAACAAGAAAAATACTAAAATAACAAAAAAAAAGCAAAAACAAAAAAAAAAACATTTCCAAAAGTGTAGAAAAATGGTAAGAGAAAAGTGAATGACTTAGATGAGTGATAGCAGCCTAAATATCTACGGTGAAAATTTGTGCCAAGTGAAATGTTTTGCATGGTTCGAGTATAATTTATATACCAATTTTGATTTCAAAATTATTAAAAAATTTTCAATATAAAAGCACATGTTTTAATAAAATTGAACTGAATATAAAGGAAAAGCAATAATTTTTTCAAACAATAATAAAGCAAGAGTGGAGTTTTAATGTCATACATAAACTTCCTTATTGAAATGTTAAATACTTTCATTAAAAATCTACTAAAATACATCTATTCTATATTTTAAGCAGAAATTTGATATTAATATACCCACGAGAGAAGTTTAATAAAAATTTGCCTAAGAGATGCAGAGATGGGTCTAAATATAATAAAAAGAAAATTTATATAATAAAACTCTATTATTCCAGTAATAGGTCAGATATCATCCCAACAGTCTTATGTTCCTAGATATGCATTTACAGTATTAAAAAAAATAATATAGTTCCATTAGTAGGGCAGATGTGGACAATACGGTAGATTTTCATCTAAAAAGATGATACTGTTAATCATTAAAAAGCTAATGAGCTTACTGTTTTATGCTATCCCTAAGAGTTTTTTTTTGTTTTTAAAGCTCATAAGCTAGTATCGTGGGTAGTATTCACGATCATCAATTAAAAGTACACAACATTTATAGTAATGGGAAATGTAATCACAGTATAGTAATCAGGTCTCAAATCATAACTACTGACCATTAACTAAAATATTTGAATATTTGAATTTTAAAATTTTCAAAGCGGCATTATTGTCAAAAATTGAACCAAAAAAGCAATATAAATGCATATCTGACAATAATAAGCAAATGATTTCAAATGTGATATTGATTTTGATTCTAACTCTAACTGTTATTGTATATTTGGAGAATACAAGAAAAGAATAAGTGATGCTTGTTAAAATATGAATGTTGTCTAGTATTACATTTGGCAAAGTTACCGACAATCGTATGTATTTTCCGAAGTTGGTACAGAATGATTAAATGTGTATTTTTCGAACCCATTTCTAAAGTATTTTTCAAATTAGTTTCATCTGACAAAACCCTATTAGCACATAAATATTGTATGCCAACATTTCCTGTATTAAAACCACATTTTTCCCTCCAACCAACTTCAACACCCGTTATCTTTTTATTTATTTTTTTTTTTTTGATTTACTAAATCCAATGATGGCTTTACGCTTAAACAATAATCTGTTTAGATTTCTTTCCATTGCAACTAATTGAATTGAAATTGAGTTTAATTTTATACAATAATTTACAATTAATTAATTTGAAATAGGTTTAACAAATATATTGAAATAAAACATTACGATTTTGATTTTTTTTAGTTTCTGAGACCTGAAATATGTATAAAACATTGCGTGTAAACGACAAATTGTTGTTGTTGTGCAGCTTTAACATTTGGCTATTTCCTATTTAGTAGGAAAAATTCTGTAGAAAAACTCGGACACATTTTTTGGATATCCCGATTTGACCGATTTTTTGCACATTTTTATTTATAAAATTTTACTGTTAATAAAAACTGATTTCTGAATTTTTTACGGACACATAATAACAAATCCTAAGCTTTGAAAAACATGATTAGTGGTCATTTTTGAATAGTTAGTTAAAAAATTATAAGGATTTAAAGTTTTGCGTAATCTTAACTTCGCTATAATTTCATAAAACTGCATATAACCAAAGAATAATTGGGCGCATTACTCATTACATCATTTTTTGCATCAAGTTGTATTATTGTATTATTAAATTAATAAAATATACTTGTTCACTAAAACATATTTCAAATTTATAAATTTAAAAAACAACAATTACGTATAAATTAAAAAAGTGCCTTTTACTTTTATAAAATATGGTAAATTTAAGCTTGAAAACAGAATTTCGGTTTTTACAAAAAATTGTAAAATGAATGAAATTAAATACATTAAAAACAAACCAAATAAAATTAGGTTTTTTACTATTTCGGTAGACATTTATTGTTATGATATTTTCAAATGTCGTTTATATATTTTTGATTTCTCTGTTGTTACATGCACCTTTGTACACAAAAATACCAACTACTGCAATTGACACGCACAAAATGATTCGAAAGCTATATACATTTCTTTTAAATCGTTAACTATCAAATGCTATAACACCATATAACACCCCAACCCCTCCCGCATTATAAGGCTGACAAAATCAAAATTGAGTTATAACGAGTCTGTACATTGAATAGTCCTTGGTTCTATTTTACTGAAGTACATAGATAAATGTGTATAAAGAGAATAATCATTCACATAGTTGCCATTATTATAGTTACAAAAAATATCTAAAAGGCTTCTCGTATAAAAAGAGCTTCGTATTTAAACTTTTAAATTGTTACTTTTTATTAATTTTAAATAGTTGTGATGTCTTAATTTTTAAAATCATCAATTTATAAATTTACTCTTATAATATATGAGTTTTAACATTTATATACAATCTTTTGCTGCGTTATATATTAAAAATATGTACCCATTCAATCGAAAAATGCTTTCGTTTCTCATTTTGTCAAATAAAACTCATAGTAGTTTGTTCACCTTGACGAATCTTTCCCCATTAAATACTGGAATATTCACATACCACGCAATCAGCAGTGTTCAAATTGACGAAGGACTTCACAATATACCCAGAGAAACTGATGTGCACTAACCGTAGCAATCACAACAACGGCGACGACAACAACAAAAACTGCAACGACAACCATTTACACATAACTGACACCTTGAACACACGATTTTGTTGCCTTGATTTACCTTGTCTTTGTACAACTTTTACAGATTTTTTTGTTGTATATTGTAAAACAAAAAATATATCTCCTTTGTTGTTTTTGTTCTTTGTATCTTATTGTTATTTATAAAAACCCAGCAAAAACGACACATTTACATCCAAATATGCATCTGCTTTCCTCTCTTACTCACCTTTTTTAATTATATTTTATAGTAACGACATTTCTCACATCCTTGAGCAGATCCTTACTTTGTAAGATAGATTTATCCCCGCAGTTGTCTCTGGCTAGTTGTATACTATAGACCAAAAATTTATAATTGTAATAGTGTTAATGATAGTAACTATCAGATATTCTCAAAAAAAAGATAAAATGTTTAAAACAGATTTGCACATTTAGTCATTTGTACATATAGTGCGTTTTATTATTATCATTATAATATATATGATTAATGTGTAATAAACATTTTTCTTTCTTCGAAGATTTTTTATAATTAAAAAAAATTTAAACATTCACTTAATATTAAATTCGTAAATTCGTAAATTCGTAAATTATCAAACTGGAAAACTCATTGCTTTCAAAATTATTGAATATAATGTCGGAGTTTTCGAATACTGATCTTAAATTGATTCAAATTGAGTTTGATCGGAGCATAATGGATTTACTTTACGATCCAGTGTAAGTCTATTTGTGAAAGTGTATTTAATTATATATTTACAAGAATAAATGTGTGTACCTTCTTCTGAGCTTGTAAAGTTCTGGTGCAATATAGAAAAAAACTACGTGCTTGTTAATTTAATAATTCGTGATTTAAATTTAAAAAGAAATTGTTTTCATATACAATAAGTAAAATTAAAAGTTTACATGTTGTTTTGTTTAGACAAAAAAATAAATAAATAAACAAATGTTAGAAAACAACACAAAAAAACGGGTAGATAAAGAAGTTCAGTTCTGAATTGAAAACAAGCACTAAAGTCATCTTTTATATGACAAAGCTCTTATATCCTGACCTATATGTATTAAGCTAAAATTCAATTTATGTATCTATTATTGATGGATATGAGTTCATTTTCAGTAATTGTCTTGCATAGGTTCTACATGATAAAGTCATCAAGATTTATCTTTTGTAAATATAATATAAAAATATATTTATGTTATTCTCGATGTCTCTTTCTAAATGTTTGTTTCATATATCTTGAGAAATTTAATATATTATAGTAACTAGCTGTAAAATGCACTGCTTTGGCTCAGGAAAAGAGAAAGCATACACTTCTAATAATATGTTTTATGTGATACTTGTCGGTATACAATATTTTCTGAGACGACGACAACTCTAGAATATGCAACATATATTTGTTCATGTAAAATATTTCGTCCTTCGATGCTAAGACTGTTCAGTTTTAGAGTTCTGTTCTGAGCTTTGTCGATGGTGATCGGTTCGAGAATTGCAATATTCAAAATACATCCATCCAAATGCGTTTTATATTTCTGACATAAATTCTGTTGAAGGTGAAGAAGAGTTTAAACAATTTCTGAATTTGATTTTAATAAATATGTAAAATAAAAACAAAGCAAAGCAGATAGATAAAGCAATATATGTGTGTAGGAAATTAAGGCTAAAGTAAACGACACAGCTGAGTTCAAAAAGAATGTCTCACAAAATCCAGAATTAAATATATTAAAAAAGGACTTTAAACTTTATGAAAACTGAATTTTACGATCGAAACCTTGAAAAATCTCTGTTTTTCTAAAAATGTCTTTTCTTGTCGAAGGTGTAATATCTATATAATATAAGTTTGAATTCGGATTCTAAAAGCAATCAGTAAAGAAGTTTCAGAGATGTGCAGTTTTGAATAAACGAACTTTAACATATTTGTTTATATAGACACATAGATCATGCAGATTCCTGTCATTTCATCTCACATTTTCTGTAAACGCGTTTTATATAGAAGAGATATTCTATATAATTAGGACCAAATATATGAAAAAGCGAAACATGAAAGTTTATAATCTTTATGAAAGTTATTTAATCGCACAAAGACCGTACCTAATTATAACACAAAATATAACCTAATTGTCCTCGATATAGATTACACTAAAAAGGATTAATCTACGGAATACGATTAAAAATTTAACACATGCTTATGGGGAAATATGTTGGATCATATTTTTGACATACCTACAAATGGAACTACCTGAAACGTGCTCATATATCAATGTTTAGTTAAGGAATAGCTGTTATTATGACCTGTGTTTGTAAATTTTTATTGAATGAATATCTTGATCCGTCTTATAGATTGTAGATTTAGTCTAGTTTCTTTTTGAATTTATGCATTATGTGTTTTAAAATAAGATTTTTCTTAAACTCTAGGAAAGTAATTTTTATTTTAAAGTAATTGAATGAAACATTTTACGGGGGGTATATATATATAACATCAAAGAGAAAAACAAAATTTTTGCAAATAAATGATAATGTTAAGGATATTAAAATTTTCAAAATTCCAACGATTTGTTTCTTGTTTTTTTTGTTTATATACAATATTTTTACAATTAATACAATACAAAAATCAATAAATAATTTTAATTATTTTTGTGCAGATTGCCGGTAAACGAATGTCAGGCGAGCCAAACTGCTAGAGTAACGTCTAACCTGAACGCATCCAGCAGCACAATGGCGGTTAGTCGCGTACCATCACCGCCTTTACCAGAAGTTAACACACCAGTTGCTGAAAACTGGTGTTACACACAAGTAAGTCCAAACTAATTTTTAATTGTTGAAAAATGTTTTTTAAAAATGAGAATATTATTTTAATATAATATTCTCATTTTTAAAAATATTTAAATTTTTTTAAAAATTTCTTTTAAATATGATTTTGTAAACGCATTGTTGAATGTGTGTCATTGGTACTGACCGCAAAACTCCACACAGTAACATAATTATAGTAATAGTAATACCTAGTATTACTGTTTCTAAAAAACGTTCACATTGAAATTTTAAAACCAATTTCCTGTTACATATTGAATTACATTCTTATTACTTTCCTTGTATATCTTATTGTCTTCCTTACTTTCTTATGTTCTATTGTAAGAAAAAATATTATATATATACCTATACATACTTATTTACTATGCAAAAATAATTTCCGAAAATCATTTTTTTTTATCCATGGTACTTCCATTTACTCAATTTACCTTTATTTTTTCCTGTTAAGGAATTTCTCATTTATTTTTTATTTATTTATGTATAAAGAATATGTTACACCTGCTTGTATTTTTATTTAATGTTGTTGCATTTTTGGGATATGTGAACAAAAGATATTCCTGAAGTATCACAAACATTTCAATTATTAATAAAAATAATTTTTTTTATTTTCTTAGGTGAAAGTTGTAAAATTTAGTTACATGTGGACAATAAATAACTTTAGTTTTTGTCGCGAAGAAATGGGTGAGGTACTAAAGTCATCTACTTTTTCTGCCGGTGCTAATGACAAGTTGAAATGGTAAGTTAAAGAAAAATATCCTTTCATATATTTATATTTTACAATATATTTTTAATATTTTAAGGTGTTTACGTGTAAATCCCAAAGGTTTGGATGAAGAAAGCAAGGATTACCTATCTTTATATTTATTATTAGTATCTTGTAACAAATCAGAAGTTAGAGCCAAATTTAAATTCTCGATATTAAATGCTAAGAGAGAGGAAACGAAAGCTATGGAATCGCAGAGGTAAAAATTAATAATTAATAAAATTTTATATTCATAATTATTCACATGAAAATTTAGATTAGTATTTCTGATTCATACAGTATTCGTCTAATATAACAAATATCCAATTTAAGAAATGTCCAATTTAACAAATAATAAAATTATATCATTGAATATTCCAATATAACGAATGTATAATTCATTATATAAAGTAGTCATAGGTTTAACGAATACTGTAGGAAAAAACTAATATAAAATCTGAACTATCGTTGAAATAACAACCCCACATAAATGCTGTGAACCAGACCAGAAGTTTCTGCACAATGGACTAATGTATATAGTATACATTAAACCAAACTCATGAGTTTACCAGACTTACAATAAGAAACTTACAAAAAATCAATACAAAACATCAGAACATTAGAAGAAACAAACGAATTAAAGTTTCAAGGAAACCTTTCGTTAAATTGGACGACTACTGTATATCAAATTTAAATAAAGACCTAATTCCAACTTTCTATTATATTTTCAACATAAAACAAATACACATATGACAAATATTATAAGAAGAGATATAATATTAAATGATATTTAGTTGGTTGCGTTTCCTAATATCTAAACTTTCTCGATCTTTAAGTACTTTTATTGTAGGTCAAATTTTTTATATATTGTTTATGGTATTTATCATTCCATACATATTCTGAAAGGCGATACTTGACACACAACATATTGTTATTGTCCATTAAGATTTTAAATAAAATTATATAATTTTTTGCAAAATAATAAATTGACTATTTATTATTATCAAAATTAATTATACATATCCTGAAAACGATTAGATTCAGTTTTTACTGATTAATGTTACTATTAAATATAATTTTTCTCTTATAACCGCGCGATCAATCAATCAATCCAGTACGTTCCCAGGGGAACATTAGGCCATGTGGTTACAGTGGTACCTATCGCATTGATTCTGTTTGAACGTGAGTTTCGCACCTCCAAATCCGTTTGCGTGCTGCCGAAGAGAGATAACCATTCCTTTTACTAAGAAATTGAATTAAATTTCGGCTCTAGCATCAGTTTTTCGATCCTTTCCGGTATTTATCACTTTAAACATATACTATAACGCCTTTCTTGTATTTAGAAGTTTTAACATATACTATAAAGCTAACACAGTTGTTGCATTGAGAAATAGTAATAATTCTTAGGGACTCAGTACTTCAGTCGTGTGCGCATAATGTGGAATTTTAAGGCGAGATGCGATTTAATTTATTTAGAAGGCAAATACAATAGAAACTGTACACTGTGCAACCTCAAAGAAAGGGAAAGCATACAGCACTTCTTTGGCCGTTGTCCTAAAGAGAATCTTTAATGGAAGAGGATGTAATCAGTGTGTTTAATGGGGAAAATGATCCTGATTGGAAAAGATTGATTAACTATACTAATAGTGCTTTGAAATACTGAAATCTAATTATAACGAATTTAATACTTATAACCAAATAGCAACTCCAATTAATCTATCTGTGTGTTTGTGTATTAAGTAATATTATTATAAAAATACATATTTTTATTAGTTTATGCAATTGTCATTTAAAAATATTTTTTTTTTATATTTAAGGGCATACCGGTTTGTGCAAGGCAAAGATTGGGGCTTTAAAAAATTCATTCGGCGAGATTTTCTTTTAGATGAAGCAAATGGCCTATTACCGGAAGATAAACTAACAATATTTTGCGAAGTTAGCGTTGTAGCTGATAGTGTGAATATATCTGGCCAATCTAATATTGTTCAATTTAAAGTGCCCGAATGTAAATTATCCGAAGACTTAGGCAATCTTTTCGATAATGAAAAATTTAGTGATGTTACGTTAGCTGTTGGCGGTCGCGAATTTCAAGCACATAAAGCAATATTAGCAGGTTAGTGATAATTGTAATCAAAAAGTTTATTTATTATAATAATAATAATTGTAAAAAAATATTTTTAGCTCGTAGCGAAGTATTTGCTGCCATGTTCGAACATGAAATGGAAGAAAGAAAATTGAATCGTGTCGCCATAACAGATGTTGAGCATGAAGTTTTAAAGGAAATGTTACGTTTTATATATACTGGCAAGGCGCCAAATTTAGATAAAATGGCTGATGATCTCTTAGCAGCTGCTGACAAGGTAGGTTAAGAGTTTTAATACTTGAATATATATGCGCGATATAAGTTTATAAAATAATTGTTTTATTTTTTAAAGTACGCACTTGAAAAACTGAAAGTGATGTGCGAAGAGGCGCTGTGCGTTAATTTATCCGTTGAAACAGCTGCTGACACACTAATATTAGCCGATCTCCATAGTGCGGATCAACTGAAAGCACAAACTATAGATTTCATAAATACGTAAGTTAAAATAACAAAAATATCAATATGGAAAGTCAACAGCAACTATATAAATATATACATAAAGGCACAATAATTATTATTACTTTGCATATTAACTAATGTGAATATTACTAAAAACTAATACACATCTGTCTCAGGTCAAACCGCCAATCCACCAATTAACAACTATCCACTTCCAAATATTGGTAGATTATGTGCTCTTAATCAAGATTCAATAAGGAATTATTATTACACAAAATTTAAAGTTTTGTTATTAGTTTGAACTACACAATATCAATGGCAATTTTTATTTGAGTTAATTTAAGTAGAAGCTAAAAATTATGTATTCAAGGACGTATAGTTTTAATCGATGTAATATAATAATAATTTATTTGTATAAATATTTGAGTTCTCATTCAATTTGTCCAGCATCTGCAATGGCTATACTTTGCCAAACAATCAATTTTACGTGGCATATATAAAAATATTTGCATTCGAACGTAAAAATTTTGCCACAGTCTAACCAGTGTAGATGTTGCGTTATTGTTGAATTATTGAATTTAGCTTAATCAAAATGTTTTTATTTTTTTAAAAAAGTATATATAAAAGTATTTAATAAGTATTTATTAATTCTTTTATAATTTTGTAAATTAATATTATACATATATTCTAGAAATTCATTTAAATCAACTAAAATAAAAAGACTATTAATTCATTTGGCAAGCGTATCAATTACTTGGGACTTAATTATATATTAATAAAGCAAATATCTTTCCTTTTAGTATTTATTAATTATTAATATAAAATGAATAACTATTAGATCGATATACTGTTTGTATATGTAACTTAATTCTTTATAACCTGAACATTTAGTGACCCTTATTTAATTATAATAGAAAAATACATATAAAAACGACATATCCTAAATCAAAAAAAATAAATATAATAAACCGAGAATATCGGAGTAGAGATATTGTGGAGTAAATGATATTGACAAAAATGGGCTAATTGTGTGTAGCAAGAGTTAAAAAATAAATTATTGAAAATGTGATCGCGATTGCTACAACGTTGGGACGATACCCAGGTAGCAGTTAGAATTTTTAAGAAATATGATCCTGTCTCCATATGTATACCCAATTATATTATAAGTATTTTTAAGTGTTCATATTTATTGTTTTGAAATGAAAATAAAAATTTTCTTTAGGTTATAGGAGACGGTTATAGTCGATACAAATATTAAAAGTGATATAAAATAAACGACAAGCTCATTTTATGTTATGATGTTGCCTATGAACAGCAATTGACTTGTGTAAATATCATTGTAAATATATTGTATTTTAGCTATAAAGTTATGTTTAAGTAAAACTTCCATGATTAAGAACTTAAACATGAGTTTTTTAGATTTAAAACGGAAGTTTAAGCTAATCGTAATATTAAAAAAATCTATTTAAAAAAAAACATGAATATAATAGTTAAAGTATATTTATATTGTTTAAACTATGAAAAAATGAAGTTAAGGTTATTTTTATTGGCATACCATTTAAATATGATTTGAAATCAAATGATTATTATTAAATTTTACATTTCATATTTTTAGTCACGCCACTGATGTGATGGAAACCGCCGGCTGGCAAAATATGATAACAACACATTCGCACTTAATTGCGGAGGCGTTTCGAGCGCTCGCAACGCAACAAATCCCACCAATTGGACCACCAAGAAAACGTGTTAAATTGAGCTGAAACATTAGCAACATTAATATGCATAATTATTTTAATATTTATAATTGTAATAATAACTATCACCACAAAAAATGTAATAACAAGTTTAGTAACAAGAAACTGTACTTCTCAAAATTTTGCAAAATAATTAAAAGAAGATTTTTTATAAATTTATTAAACAATAAGAATTTTAAAAGCCGCAACAAACCCAACTTTCAAATGAATGGAAATGACCGAACAACTTTGTTGATAAATTTATTACGTACCCCAATTGTGACAAATGTAGCAACAATAATTATAAACATTTAATAACAGTACTGTAATTAACATATTTATAGAACGCCAATTAATATCGAGAGCAACACAACAATAACAATTTTTATGACAAAGAGAAGAGAGAGGGTACACACATCAAATGAAAATAATTCAGTTAATATTATATTCTATCCTAAATCAGTTATGTATTATAACGTATGTATTTCTAATAATGTTAGGAGATGACAATGCGAAACAATTATTATTTTTAGAATTACTGACTTCTTTGTTTTATATTTACTAATATTATTCTTTATAGTAAACCCCGTGATCTTAAAGTAAAGCATATTACCAATGTTAAATTTTAACTCATAATTAATTTAAAAGTGCAGACTCTTTGTTATTGTTTTTGTTGTTTTAAGCCATATTATAAAATATAAGTTCAATGCAATTAAATTCATAATAAAGTATTTAAAATAACATTTTATTTTCATTTGTGTTACAAGTACGTTTGCTTAAATGCCTGTTTACTCTTATTATTATTATTTTTATTTTTATTTTTTAAACAAATTTATATATCAGCAAAAAGTTTGTAGCAAATAAAAATAAAATGGTTAAAAATTTATATTCTATATTTTTGATGCAAAAAAAAGTATATATTAATAACTTCTGTCAACATAGTTAAAGTAGAAAATTTAATTTTTAAATATCTCTAACCTATTCATTTTGAGTGTAAATTTTTTTCACTTAATATAAGTAAACATCAAGTAAAAGTTGTAAAAAAATAGTTGAACTAAAACAAACCACAAACTTAAGAAATCAAAAAACATATGCACATATATTATATATACATATATATATGTGTGTTACTAAGAAAAATATAACGTAAAATTTAAATTAAGAAAATTTTTTTTGTAAGCTAACGCGTGTTATTTTTTGTATGTTAATAAGTTTTAATTTTTGTGTAAATCAACTATTATTTTTTAATTTGCGTATTATTTAAGTTTTGAATGTAAATCTAAAGATTTTCTATATATTTTAAATATTATGAAAAAAAATTAAAATACATGTAATCAATTTTAAAATGAACTATTTATTAAGCTTTGGATGTACAAATACTGAATTAAAGAAAAAAATCAAATAATTATTAAGCGAAAATTGAAAAATAATAAATTATTATTTTCAAATATTAAATTATTTTTCAAGTTTGAAGAACAATATTTTTGTTAATTTTTGCAGAATTAATTTTTTGAACACTTTCCCTAAACTTTTAAAAATTATTTATAATTATAGAGACAAAAGAGAACGTGATAATAACAATAAATAAAACAATTTGTAGAGAACTTTAAAAATCAATAAATTTAAATAAAAAATCAAACAGTTTTGTTTTTAATTAAAGTTCATTTTGTACTCTAAGTTGCTAACCATTTTTAACAATTTTTAACATTTTAGGAACAACTAGAAATGTAAGCCAACTGCTTAATAATTAATAATGCCGGAAATGATGGTAGTGATAATGATATAATGAATTTTAAAACTCTTCCAGTGCTCTTATCTGTAATAAGGGTTGAAAATTTTATAAGATAATTTAAAAATCTTATTGAATAACAACAGATAATATAGTTTTAAATTATTGTTTTATCATGCTATGATTACAGATTATTAGATTAGGTTAATCTGACTAGCTGTAATCGTTTCAAAGATTTATTGGTTTCTAGTGGCTGTTTTATGCAGATTTTAGTAGAAGGCTTTTTTGCCAAAATCAGTTTAGCGACCATTAGAAATTTTTATAAATATGTTTTAGAGCCAGATCTTACTGAAATTTAAGCCCAAACCGTCGTACCGAAGCTCTACCGTTCTCTATCCCACACGAGAAATATGTGAAATATATAAAACAAAAATGTTTTTTAAAACGCAGTTTACTTATTTCACAAAATCTTTAGTAGAAATTTTACTAAAGTCATTTATTTGGTATATCATAAAAATAAAATAATGTAGTTTTACCAGTACACCAATATAAAATTAATTGTAGTTATTGTAGTAGATCGCGGGGCGCAAGTGGCCCACGGGCCGTACATTGAACAGCCCCTGAATTAAACTAATGAATAACAATTTTTAATACTTAAATAAAAACTGCTTCAACGTAACTTCTACAATAGGTTTTTATATACATATTTTGTTAGAAAATACTCGATGCTTTCTGATCAATTTGATAATTTTAATAGCAGCTTAATTTATTACATAAAATCAGGGATCGAAAATAAGTTATTTCAAAAAAATTTCAAAAAAAACGCAGCAACAAAAGCAGTTGTCTAAACTCATATTAAAGTACATAGTTATCATTCTAACAACTTTCTCCTTAATATTATGCATGCTTTTAATATATGAGCGTTTTAAAATAGAACTCAAAAAATAATACTAAATTATATTTTGCTTTCAAAAATAAAAGTTATTTTTGACTATTCTTGAAAAAATAAAAAGCACATGATAATAATTATTTTTGATTAATATAATATAAAGAAAATTTAATTATTACTTTTTGAGTTTTATTTTAAAATCAGAATTTTAATGATAACTGTTACGGTCCCTGCATAAAGTATGTAATTATATTTATATTGTCATCTAATTGGAATTGAGCTTTATGGGCTTCATGCGTATATAACAAATATATCCGTATTTTTATTTATTTTTTAAATTCATTAAACAGGTACCATGCTGTCAATTTATACAGATCTGTGAATGTAGGAACAAATGAGTAATTGAGAGTATTTGTTAATTAAGTGTAGCAACGCACTTTATTACTTAATTTAAAAATGTTCTTGTTTCATTAAGGATTAATTTAGAAATAAATTTAGTTATTTTCTTCGACAGTCTTTAATGCACTTATAATACTTTTTTTTATTTAAATGCAATATTAAGAATTATAAGTTTGAAGATAAGCATCATTAAACCAAAATTTGATGCTGAGCTATTCGAAAGATTACATCGTTTGACATCAGTTAAAAAAATAGAATTTGATGATGTTTGTAAATTTGTAGTAATTAAAATATGTAATAAAATTGCAAAAGATTTGATTTGTACCATAATTATGGGTGTTGAGTGTTGCAGTCTACGCGAAGCTAAAACTAATATTTTCTGTAATTCATATATTTTTTTAAACATGATTTGTAGGAGCACATTAATTTTTGATTACCTTTGAAATTAATACATGGAAAAATTTGCATAATTATTTCTTTTCATGTTCATCTGAAAATTGTTGCAGTAATGTTGACTCTATTGGTATGTTTAATAGTTCTGCACCATCTACACTGCGCTTGGTTTTAATAAGTTTATGATCTAAGAATTCAGTAAGTTGGGCACGTAACGCTAAATCAGAACTCACTAAAAATGCTTCACGGCAACTCCAGTATAAATCCTTAAAGGCGATACCTAAAGATAAAAATGTTTTGTTTGACAGAGGGCTTTATTAATAAGTTTTAAAGATTTTATAGCCTACCTTGGTGGTTTGGATTGTTTTTGTTTTGTAGTTGGTGCTTCACAATTAGCATATAAATGCCACGAGAGTTAGTTGTGAGGGAGGAGAACACACTACGCAAAGAAGCTAGTGCTAATTCACCAGAATTTTGTATAAGTAATGAATTTTCAAATGCTGTTTCATTAGTGTATGGCAGCATTGTTGTGCAGTCCCACCAGGAAAAATTATAATTACTTAATTTAGATTGATCCCATACTAAATTACATATAATATTTAATATATATAAAATTATTACTTGCATTAAATTTAACTTACACAAAGGTGTGTTTATATGATCAATTGATGCTATTAAATGAATATTTTCTACTTTAGCCAAACGTGCTAATATTGCTTGAACCTTGTTATTCCGCAACATTATGCCATCTAAATTATGCACTATAATATACAAATGTGTTTCAGGTATAAGTGAAAATTCCTCCTCAATCATATCAACAGCTTCATGTGGATTGGATGAACTAATACCAGCATCGAGTATTTGACAGGTTATGCTATCCAATATATCCTTAAGTGTTAGACTTGGAAAAAATCCATTAATAACTAACACTGTTTGCTGTGCTAATATATCGCGGTGAAATGATTGTAACAATTGTAGTTTTGAACCTAATCCATAAATCAACAAATTGAAGCCTTCATTTAATATATACATCCACTTAGAAAAGTATGACCGATATTCTTCTATAATAGCATTTATGGATGTTTCATGTTCAGTAGATAATTTCATTGAGGCCAGTAGACTAAACAAACGATCAGCAGGTAATCGAGGATTTTTTAAACGATCAAGTGTATGATCGGATGTTACAATTTTGCTACTTGAACGCGATTGAAAGTAACCATCACTTTCTGGTACATATTCTGTTGTTTTTTTGACACGCGCAGACTGACGTGCACGTGCTAAAGAAGGGGTTTTTGTCAAAGAGGGAATAACAATTGGGCGTCGACCTTTGTGTGGTGTTTTTGGTTCGTCATCAGCAGCATCATCCGAACTGTCATCTGCATTGTCACTGCCAGAAGATGATGCACAATCTGAAGGTTCATATTCACTCTCATCAGCAGAGAAATCAGAATCTGAATTGACTTTTACTAGTTTTGCTATTTCTAAAATATATAAATACTATATTTTAATTCCTGTATTCACATAAACTACTTACGACTTTTTACCCGATTTCTTACATGTGATGGTGTTTTTAACTCTGTTGTAGATTTACGACGTTTTGTATCTGGTGTTTTTTGTGTTTTTGCGGTGTTTATTGCGACTAAACTCATGCCACCTCTTTTTTTTGGAGTATTAAACCCAAATACATTTTTACCACTCACTTCATATTCTTTTTGTAACAATTGTAAATCTTGTTGATTTGGTTTGAAAATATTTGATTCAGTTTCGCTATTACTGTCTTCCAATTCGTCTTCATCGTCTGCAACAATTCGTTTTGTATGTATTCGTGAGTTTCTTTTGCATTCATCATTCACTACAAAATTTTTGCAATACTTCTTATTTGGACTGGGTTTTCGACTGGATCGTCTTAATACCGGGGTTTGGTTTCCATTATCATCATCAGATTCAATGATGACGATAACTTCTTCATCGTTAGAGTCACTATTTTCAGAATTCATTAACTTTTTGTTGGTCGATTCTTGTATTAATCCTTCATGATTCCTTTTATTAGTTGTTTTGGACTTTCGATTGGGTCTTAGCGTTTTTATTTCATCATCACACATATTATTTTTAATACCAATTTATTTGCAATTTAATAGTTGATCTGTTGTATGGAAAATTTCTATCTTTATTGCTTGCAGCTTGGCGGCAAAAACAAAAACAGTTGTGCTCGTTAGGTATGTTTAGTCAGAGACATTTATCATTTATTCTTAAAAGGCATGGTTGTATTTTGAAATCGTAAAAGGAAATTTTTTTAACTACTGCTACATCTGTAGCGAACACATTTGTTGCGAACACATTATACTTACAGCTGTTTTACTATATAAAGTTTTATGGTTGCTTTGCTATATAATATCATATAAAATAACACGATGCACTTTTATGAAAAAACACGATTTTTAGTTTTACTTCTTTATTTCTCAATCAACACAACAATAGTGAAACAATCACAAAAACGTTGTGTTTCAATTCACTTGTCATTTTCATCTACTACAGTCTGTTGCGTTTTGGCAACAGATAGCCATGCGAACGCAACAAATTATAAATGAGACTCACAGCCACATCATTCCCCCCCAAAGTAACCTAGTAACCTAGTGCAATCAATAGGGAACAATACCTTTTTCAACTTTGTGAATGTTTTCATAGGTTGGTCTATGCCTTAACCTCATTGGTGTGGATTTGGCGTTGCGACACTTGGCGGTAAACTGTAACTTTGGTGAATATCTGCAGACAGTGTTGCCACCAATTTGTATTTGGGTTATACAACGGAAATTGCAAAATAGAATTCTGGAAAAAAAGCAATTGAAAATGGAAGAAACGGTAGTTATAGCGACGACATTTGAAGCGCTAGAGAAAAATTGTGTAGAACTAGAAAGAAGTGGTGTTGAGACAGTATACGTAGTGCAAGAGAAAAAGAAAGAGAAAGGATATAACACTAATGCCAATAAAAAGAAACATCGAAGAATGATATTAAAGGAAAAAAATGTTTTCGTTGTGGTAGAGTGGTAAAGTAACACGCATGACTAATAAATGCAGGCATATAAAGCCGATTTGTCATTTCTATAAAGATACAGGTCATCTAAAAAATGTGGGTTTAAAATATAAACCTTCCATTAAACAAATATCTGTGAACAGGGTGGACGAAATCTCTGAGGATTTACTACAGGTAACGAAAAATAGAGTGCAAGTGATGCACGTAAGAAAATTTTTTTGCGTACTTGAAGTGAACGATATTCAAATAGAATTTTAACTGGACACGGGCTCTCAGTCACTATATTATATATATATAATGTTAAGAAGTACTTTCCTAAATCGAACGTGTAACCGGGTAATGAAAACTTGTTTAGTTATTGTAAAACACCAATTGAATGTTTGGGTTACGTTAAAGTAATGGTGGATAAGAAATGGTTCAAAGCTTAGGTAGTACGTTCAGATAAGAAACCCTTGCTAGGTAGAGAGTGGTTGTACACCGTGAAGCTATTAGTAGATTACTAGTAGATTTTTCTGGAGTGAAAGTTTTTTTAGAAAGAGCTGTTATCAAGATAACAGGGCCTTATTATAGAACATACCTTAAAAGAATAGAAGAAGTACGAGAGCGGTTTGATAAGTCAGTGACTTTTTGAATTTCCCACGCAGTTACTCCAAATGCAACAGTGCTGCCGTCAGATGTAATCTACCAGTGGGCAACTTTCTAATTTTGAGCAAGCTACGTCGTTCAGTTGGTGTTTAATAGCCGTTCAAAGCAGACAACCTCGTAAATTTCTACGAAAATGGAAAAAAGTGAATTTCATATGCTGATTAAACATTACTTTTTACGTAAAAAATCCATAACTGAAACTAAGGAAAGACTTGATAAATACTATGGGGATTCGGCACCATCAATTTCAATGGTTAAGAAGTGGTTTACAGAGTTCCGTTGTGGTCGTACCAGCACTAGTGACGTCGAACGTTCAGGTCGCCCAAAAGAAATGATCCGGAAATCGTTCAGGTCGCCGGAAATCGTCGATAAAATCATGAAATGATATTGGATGATCGGAGAATGAAAGTGCGTGAGTTGGCTCATGCTGTAGGTATCTCAACTGAACGGTTACATCATATTTTACATGAATATTTGGACATGAAAAAACTCTCCGTGATATGGGTGCCGCGATTGCTCACACTCGACCATAAGCGCAATCGTGTGACCACTTCAAAAGAGTGTTTAGCGATGTTCAGCCGTAATCCGAACGAATTTTTTCGCCGTTTTGTTACTATGGATGAAACATGGATCCATCACAACACGCTAGACACCAAGGAACAATCAACAAACAACTGGGTTGCTAGGGGTGAACGTGGATCAAAGAAGTCCAAACAGAGTCTATCAGTCAACAAGGTATTGGCCATAGTTTTTTGGGATGCAAGCGATGTCATTCACATCGATTACCTCGAGAAAGGTAAAATGATCACCGGCGAATATTATTCAAAGCTTTTGAACAGATTCGACGTTGATTTGAAACAAAAAGGACCGCATTTGGCGAAGAAGAAAAAGCTCAGCCTGGGACGGAGCAGACTTTTTATACAAGGCATTCCACTATATAACGTTTAGCATACCAGTCTAGGAGCTTCCTTCTCAGATGGAGGAATTACATAGAAGGCTTTAATAGTAACATACTCTATGAAAATCTTATGCAAAAGGTATGGCATAACACGAAAATATAGTGCCTGCGGCAAGGAATCGAGGCAAGGAACTCCAGAGTAAGATGAGACTCGAGTAGCCAGAAAAATGGTAAGAGATTTATAACAACAGAATATATAATATTGTGTTTTTAAAATCGAACTGCGCCTAAGAATATATAATAATTATGCTTGTAAATCGAGCTGCTTCTAATAATTTATATTTTGTCTCTTTTGACCGAGCTGCATCTAAGAATATATAATATATGTGCCTTTTGACCGAGCTGCGTCTAAGAATATAATATTGTGCCTCTTGAACACTAACTGTGTCTAAGTAATTGTATAGCTGCGTCATGACAATAATACCCGAGTGTTTGAAACTCGCAGTGTCTAAGAAATTTTATCGTTGCGTCTCTAATGATAATATCCGAGTCTTTGAAACCAGCTACGACTAAGAAATATATAGCTGCTTTTAATAATATTCTGAATAACATTTGCGATTTAAAATTTTATATTTTTTTATATATAATTACTGTGAACATTAAGTTTATTGAAGAATAAAAAAGAAATATACCAATTGAAATAAAATAAGGGATTTATTTTAAACTTGATTTTAAACTGAGATCATAGGTATTTGTTAGAAATACAAATTTTCTTGTAAGGACTTTGGCTACGGCTAAACTATCCCAGTTATAGACGTCCCCACCTAAAGGGGTTCATTACAACATTAGTTACAGTCAAGCAAGCGGTATCACAAGTTTTCGCTCCATATAAAAGACTACCCATATTTTTATAAGAAGAATGCAGCCTTACGCAGTATTCTTGGAAGCGTTCGATTACGGCATGCACATGAAGAAATCGAAAGACTATTCTGAGACGCAATTTCACAATTACCAGAGGCCAAAGAATATAAGCACGTTGAACAAGTGGATCTCGTAGACACAGAGTTAATAAAAAATTTGACGGTGATATTTTATTAAAATAACTGAAATATAGAAGACAAAAGACAATGCGAGACTTCAAGCAGTTTCAAAATAGAACAATTACAATTTACGGTACAAAAAGGTTGTTTACTTCTTGGAATTCGTGTGTACATCCCAAAATACGGGGCATTTCGGAATTTGTATCATGAAGCAGTTTGCTAGAGCGTATTACTGGAGGCTAGCAATAGATCAAGATATCGAAAATGTGGTAAAAAATTGTGAGCCATGCCAAATTGTACAACCGGACAATAAAAAACTCAATCCCGTACATCGGAAATACCAAAGAAACCATTTGAGTATGTTTATGTGAATTTTGCCGGACCCTTTATGAGAAAACATTTCTTCGTATTAATCGATGTTCATATGAATTGGCCAAAAGTGAATTTAATACGTAATTTTTCTGCAGAAACAACTATACAAGTATGTGAGACAATATTCGCAACGATTGGCATTCCACACAAAATAGTGTCAGATCACGTTACTCAGTTAAATTGAGCAGAATATTAAGAATTTTTCAAAAGCTACGGTATTATACACAATCAGGGGGCACCGTACCACCCTGTAACGAACGTACAAGCAAAAAAGTTCCAACAACACAAAAATCGCCAGAAATTTTGATGCTTGGGAAGCAAAAACAAACACAGTTATTCTGTTTATTATCGCAAAATAACGTCAAAAGAGGTCCATATATACCATCTAGTAAGTTTTTTGAAGTGGGAAAGAGAATAGCGGTGTGGGATTATCTGTCGAAAGTGAAATTGCAGTTTGCGGTCATTGTGTGTGAGAGGCGCATAGGTGATTTCCAGTATAATATTAAACTAGACGACAACAGCGTTTGGACATGTCATGTAGAGCAGATAAGAGAGGTCGGCGAGCAGTTGATAACTTTTGAGAACCTGTAGTTTGAACACATGCCCATTGACCCTAGAAACGAAAATGTTAGGGACTAGGACTTGTTTTACTGAATTTGCCAGATTTGCTTTTCGACATGAAATTGCAGGGCCGGAAGGTGTGATAGACGTCCCGTTTTGCAGAGAGAGAGCGGATCATTTTAAATATTTTACTAAAAAACTTTAGTGAAATATCATTATTATGAACACGCAACCCCTTTGTCACTTTAATAAAACAAGTAATATTTTTAATGTCCATGTTAGTTTATTTGGCATTTGAGCACATTTTTAAGAATTACGTCCTTAACGATTTATGTGGTTTAAAACTGTAAATCAATAATCGAGTCATTTTATAAATGATTAAAATTGTATGATTAGCAGTTTTTTGGTGTATTTAATCTTCCTAGCTTCAGAGTTATAAACAACAAACTATCAAAAATTATGAAACCTTTAATTAAATTTTTAGATAACACAATAATATTCAAGATAGGTGTCCCGTTTTACCCCTTCAAATGTCTTGTTAAACAAATAACAATTATAAGTTTAAATTTGTAGTTTAACAAAATTATATATATACTAGATGACCCGGCGAACGTTGTTTCCCCTTGCAATTAATTTTCCTGGCTCAGCTGAGTTATAATATTTGTTGTTATTCAACTTAACCTTTAGCATTTTAATCCGAAAATTATTTTCAATTGATTTTTTTTTTTGATCTACAAAAAGTCCACATGCATTGCTTATGTTACAAATATTTTCATGTTACTTCAAATCCTTATAAGCACTACATTTTAAATGAAAAAAGGTTATTGTTTATCACTTCATCAAACTAAGCAATTATTGACCTCAGATCTGCAAGAGAAGTCTGGAACCATTCAGAGATTTGATAACGCGGTGTTGGTAAGTCTGTCAGATTTCGCAAATAATTTCACCGCAGCATGATTATAGGTGATCCAATTTTTAATCTTAAGTTATATGGTAGCATTCCTGGTTTGTATAGTTGTCGTTTAGCAGTCTGTTTGAAACGGTATTGAACAACTGGACCAACTGGTTGTGATTTTTTAAAAACGGTTCTAAAATACCTACAATTTCTTGCTCCTCCATCTGCTCGATATGGTTGTACTGGCAACGTGCGTTTATTTGGTGCTTGTCATCACCCATGAAGTAGATTTACAGAAATTTGGGATCGTTATTGGGCATCGGCATTAAAGATTGAAAATTGCGACCATTCTCATTCTGAACGATTTTTGTTGTTCCAAATGATGTCACTTGAAAGCACGAATTGAATTTGCGAATTTTACGAAAAAACAATTTAGATTGAGATGTAGGTCCAGCCAATAGTGCTTTCAATGGTTCTGGCGGCGAATTCAATGGTTGCAATACAACTTTTCCAGATGCCACGCAGAAATCGGCCGATTCACCTTTGTATTTGAGTGCATGACAGTGTTGACACTGTTTGTTCATAGCACCGATTACAATTCGTGAATGTGACGAATAGTCGATATCCGATTCATATTTAAACGCAAGGCGATGAAATGATGCACGTGTCAATGCCCGATACACTTGCAAACGCCGTTGTTCACGTGTTCTGAATGTGTCGGTGACTCGTTGACGGGCCAGTCTTTGTCTTAATGCATTAGCTCGAAGGCGTTCTTTGCGTTGCTCTTGACTTTCATTAGCACGTGTGATTGTATCCTGGTTTCTTACATTTTCATTGTTTTCTGCCGATCTATTTAACCGACGGTTCTGGAGTAATTGTGAATTCCGAGTCCGTTGACCAATATTTTCTCCTCGTCCACGAAGACGTGGCAGTGTTTTTTGTACATTATTTATATCTTTATATATATAATTCTTCTTTTTTGTGTGTGTTCAAGTGAATTCAAGGATGGTTTAGATTCACAATTTGGTCTACTGGATAACGTTTTTTAAATTATTATACAGTTTTTTGGTATCCATATACATTTATATTAGACATTTGAAAGTTATTCATGCTTACTTTGATTTGTTTAAAAAGTTTAAAGTCTAAAATGAATCGTTCAGCTATCCTGTTGAATTTTTGAATTCGCTGGAGTCTCCAGGAATACCACCACATAACTTAAGATTAAAAATTGGCTCACCTATAATTATACTGCTGAATTTAAATGCATTTAAGCTATGCAACGGCAGTTTTACGATTCATTTTAGAGATTTTAAACTTTTGAAATAAATCAAAGTAAGCATGAATAAATTTTAAATTTCTAATATAAATGTACATGGATACCAAAAAATAAAAAATTAATTAAAAAGACATTATCCAGTGGGCCAAATTGTGAATCTAAACCTTCTTTGAATCCACATGAACACACACAAAAAATTTCATCAAAATCGGTTCAGCCGTTTAGGAGGAGTTCACTGTCAACACACGTACAGAAGAAATATATATATAAGATTATATATTATATATTATATATGCAAGCGATCAAACTGAAAGAGAAGTTCTCGCAATATCGATGGTATATTGCGAGAACTTCCGATTTTAAACGTAATAGGATTCCGGAGCGTAAATTGTGTAATTCTCCTTTTGCGCAACCGTATAAATTCTACCAAACTGTATCGATTCATTGTCGAATTTTGTAAACAGCTGCTAGAGTGTTACTATGTGAACTTTTCAGATCATTCTGGATACTTTTTCGATATTGTGAGTCATTTTCAGTACTAGGCGACCTTTGATTGGTATGGTCCAAAAATGTGTATAAGTTTAGTACCATTTTTTATAAGTGTAAATTCATTTCCTTTAATCTTTCATAGGATTGAGGTTTCATATTGCTTCTAACCTAAATTTTTAAACATGTATCAAGGCTTAATCGGCTCTGTGAGATATGCTACTTTTATATCATAGCAAAACTAAGTATCGCATTTGATTTCGTAGTTGGTGAAGGCGCTTTAAATTGTTGTTATACTCTGCTCTGGAAGAGGAAGAGGTATTTGGTATATACGTATTGAAGATGACAACTTGATGCTTTTAATAATCTGATATTTATAAACTACAGTTAATTATTATGTTGAAGCTCTTTTAGCTAGTGCACTTGAGCACTTTTACTCTTTCTTAACTTGAGATATTTTCAAAACCCATCTTTACGCCTTGACTGCATTATTATTTATCACTTCATCAGACTAAGCAATAATTGACCTCAGATCTGCATACCTCCCCGAGGAGTCTGTAACCATTCTGAGATTTGATAACGCAGTGTTGTTAAGTCTGTCAGTTTTTTCAAATAATTTCAGGGCTCTATCCATTATGTATTTTTTGATGAGATCAATTTTGAGGTTCCTGAGGATGTCGTTCGTCCTAATGTACCATGGTACTTTGAAAAATCTTCTCAGAGCCTGACTTTGTGCAATTTCTAGCTGGCGAATAGTAGTGTTTGAAGCTTTGCTAAATGCTACACAACCATATAGAGGTGACGGACGACTTATTTGGTTATAGGTATATCAGCTTCCTCGTTTGCCTAGCATGATACCGAAATATTTCATGCTATCGTCCTAGTTTAACATATTACCATATCACCCAATCTCACTTTCGACAAATTCTGTCTCCACTGACATGTTATAAACAGAGCCTTAGTTTTTTTCATTAATATATAATATTAATATATTATTTAATACGGCAGGTTGTGCGCGACTGGTAAAAAAAACGCATATATTTATCAAACATATATGAATAAATTATACATAGGACGATTTCACACGATTTTGCAACTTCCACGTCTACTAAAGTTTAACGTAACCGTAATACTTAGATGCAACCTTATTCATCGCATCATTGTCTGGCAAATGAAATATACATTAGATATATTTTCAATATTTCTTAAAGTTATTCAAACCTGGAATCAAACATTAAACAACTGGAACTTTTACAGCTGGAAGTTTTATAGTTATTATTTTCATGTTATCAATTATATCGGTTATTTGAGAGAATTCTGATTCTAATCTAGTAGTTCACCGAACTGGTATCTAAGTTATATTGGTCGTTATAGTTTGAGATTATCATTCTGAAATGGTTTTTTGGATGTTTAAAATAGAATTTATGTTTGCTACTAAAAGATCTGAAGCTCGTATATCATTAAATCATAATAATGTTCACTGTTCGACAAGGTAAACGCTGTATAGTGCAGTTAGGGAATGATGAAAAAGAATTGTATGAATGCAGTTCCCTACAACAGGACTACTCTAATCTGGTAACAAGATGGTTAATAAGAATGTAGTTAAACCTAAGCAAACTTACCATAGTCGAATAGGATCAAGTTGCATGACACTTTGGCTTTGGAGGAAGATATCTGTAGACTTTCCAGTTTGAGAATATAAAATTTGGAATAAGATTGAGTAAAAAAAATGGAAGACTAAAAAGTAAAATAGAATTGACGGCAAGTATTTTAGATGCTTGATTTTAGCGTTTTCCTAAAAAAACGGTTGAGTATTTTGAATAAATAGCAAATACGAGTATGAGCTGTGAGAACAGTACCTGAAAAAATGCAAGAAACAACGAAGTTAAGTACCGCATGTTGTTTTAATATGCAATTTTCAAAGAATGATGAAGATAAAAGAGACAGTGCATTTCGAGGAGATGAATAACATATTCCGAAATGAACGAATTGTTAATTTTTTGAAAAATTTTTTAACAGTATTGATCATAATTAAAAATTCTTTTTCTAGGATTTCGGATCGATATCATCGTCGAAATTAAGAACTTATAATTACATTCAAAAGATAGTACCACTTGGGTGGATCCATTGCTTAATACTCATAAAATTTTATTTATATATTTTTTTAAAAGTTTATTTCTTAGAATGCTTTTGACTTACATATATCGGTATAACTATCTTAGAATTAATAGCTGTTGAATTTCTAAATAAATTCAAATTTAACTTTCTCTAAATTTCAATTTTTCAATTTCAACAGTTATTTTTTGTGAAAACAGAAATTATGTAAAGAACGCAGCTTTAGATAAACATATTCATGCTGAGTTGTTTATGTATGTTACTGACATAAGAAGTTGTTCACACCGCAGGAAACAATTCGCATTTAGGCGCATTTTCACAAGTAAAAAAATAAATAAACAAATTGCACACATTTATTTTGATTAAAATAATTTAACATATTTTCTATTTGTTTATCACATTTAAAAATTATTCATTCTGAATCTTACCTGACATATAAATAAACATACGTGATTATTAGTGCTTTAAAGTGTTCGAGCATTACGAATGCAAACGTTTAAATCGAATACTTTAAATGTCACAAAATATTTTTTCATGGAGTCTTGATAAAGTTAAAGAACTTTTGACATCCTTGAATATAAATGCAAAAACTAGATAACTCCTTGTTAGGTAAGGAAATGCAAAGAGAGGAAGGACTAGGTAAATATCACCATATCTGACATTTGCTTACCTAAATTCAACTTTCACCAAAAGTTCCTAATACTAAGACAGAAATGAATGGGAACGGAACATACCTCTATTCGCGGGAGACTACCATCTGTGGTACACGGATGGCTCCAAAACGATGGAAGGAGTGGGGGCGGGAGTATATGGAATAAGAGGAAATATTTGAGAGTATGAGTAAAGAAAACTCAGTTTTTCAGGCTGAAATACAGCGGTTTTTTTTCAGGGCACAGCGGTTTTGAGGGAAACGAAAAAACAGATGAACTAGCGAGAAAAGGGGCGGTCTCATATTATATTCTGCGGTCCTTCGTGGAGCTTTTTCAAATTTAAAACTAATGAATGACTGGAAAGAGCAGCTCAAAATGTTTGGAATAATACAATTGCCAGTAATACAATTGTTGCGAAGAAGAGGAAACAGCAGAACACATTTTGTGTCACTGTGATAGTCTTGCAAGACTCAGACTTCGCTACTTATCCACTGCCAAACCGCTTCTATGTTTTTGATGTTTCGTCTATGTTTTTGATTTGGATGTAACAACGCAGCATGTGGAGTCCACGACTCCACAGCACTGCCATTTATAACAAAATTATTAGGATTTTTTATTATCGTTATTGTTATATTTACTGCAATGTTGTTTCTAACAAAAACAGAGAAATGTTTCTATGTTTTTGATCTGGTTGTCATAACGTAGCTTTAGTGTGATAAACTTTTACATAAAAGGTTTATTTTTCAAAATCCACAATTCCACAGCACTGCCATTTATAGCAAAATTATTAGGATATTTTATTATAGTGATCCAAATCATCAATTATATTGGATTCACACGAAAGTTTAATTTGTAATTTTAATTTGTTAAATATTTTCAATTTACATTGAAAGCAATAACAATTGGCAGCTAAAATTACAAACAAAACTCTCGTACGAAATTATTATAACAAATTTTATTATCCTACAAATTTTTCGTTTAAATGGACTCGTTCGGATGAATTGAATGATTCTTTTCTTTGTAGCACAAAAACGAGTATTAATAAAGAGTTAATTATAAGCAACTAGGAATAATAAAAGCTTTTCAATGAACTTTCAGTAATCTCTAATGAAAACAACAGTTGAAAAACTTGGTTTAAATACAATGCCAGTATAATTGAAATCAATAATATATTTTCAATGTCCATATTAGATAGATTATAGATTATTTAAGTAATAATTTTTTTTTTAAATATATAACAAAAAAAACATAACATATTTATAATTAAATTAAGTTAAAACTATTGAAAAAAACTTCAATTCAAACCCGGCGGGTAACTTATCGAAATAAGCAGCTTTCTTTGCATTCACAATTTTTTTACTTTATCACGAAGTTCGTTTTACATGAATTTCTATGCAGCAATGTTAAGCCGTTGGCAATATAAAATATGTGGATTAAGTTAAGAATACTTCAGACATTCGTCAGCCACCTTTGGCGGTGGACGCAGTCGATTTGAAAGTGCGCGGAACAGTTATTTTTTTCGAACATATTCAATTTTTAACTTTAATTTAAAAAATTGAAAAGTGAATTTTAAAGTAATATTATATTTTTTAGGATACAAAACAGGTGCTAACTAAAGCTAATCATTTATTACAAATTTCATTTTTATGCACGCATTAGTATTCAATTAAATATTTATTAAACATTTATTTTAAAGATTTTATAAATAGAAATTCAAAAAATAAATTAAATAAACAATAAAATAAAAATAAATATAAATACTCGCTACCACTAACAAATAAACGATTTTAAAGACATGCAACATCCGCTCCTGACTTTATAAAGTTTAAAATTTTTGTATATACAGTCTGAGAAAATTAGAGGAATTATTTAAAATACATGTAATTATTTTACATTTTGTGTTATTATAAAAAACTTCGAATGTATTTTGTTAATTCTGACCGCTATAAATTTTTAAAACATTAAGATACGTTAAAAATTAACGATAATGTGATGCAATCTATTGTTAATTATATATTTTAAGTGCAATTTATTATAACAACTATTTCGTGTTTTTTGAATAAATTGCTATAAAAATGATATACAGAGTCTAAAAGACATAAATATCAAGTGGTCAGATTGTTGTAACCGCCATTATTGGTGTTTGGATAGCATTTTTTGGGTTATTCATGAACTCAAGAGGTCATTAAAATTCAGTAACTTTTTAAAGACAGATAATTTTTTAAAGTAAAAAACATATTTTCAGAAAAATATTTCAGATCAATGTACTTTGTTCAACATTTCTACAAATATTTGATCACTTTCAAACAATAAGATTAACCTGAATTCTCAAACTATTTCTTCAGAATTTTTTAAAATAAAAAACAGTACGTTACGCAATCATATTTATAAAATTTTGGGATGGTGACCCTTCCTTATCTCTTTACGAAAGCAGTTTTTTTTTAATTATTATGTTATAAAAAAGGCTAAATACTAAGGATATATTGTTGCAGTGTGATCAATGGGATACATAATACGGCTGCAGTTTTCGAATAGTTTTTGTAAAGCGATCTGAGTCTTCTATTGCTAGATTTCAAAATAATTACTTTTGCCTTAAAAAAAATGAGTTGTAAAGTTTCTCATTGTAATGGCTAAGTTGATTCTGAGTTTTGATGCACCGAAGAATCAAAGCTACCTAATAAAGAGTTCTTTATTTCGGTTTTGATATTACAGGAAAAAAAATTGTTCCACTAAGAATTTATAATGTAAATTGCATGTTTCTCTATCTAAGCTTCTTCTCCGATAAATCCACATCCATTCTATGAAAAGCTCTTGCTACTGTATTCATTAATGTTTCGTTGATTGCAAAACCTTATCTGAATTGCTATTAAATAACGCTTAAAATACCCCTTCAAAGTTATTATTCTGTTTGTGGCTAATAATGAGCAATTTTAGAAGTGCTCTGCACATATCTTTTTTACATCCAAAAACATCCACAAATTATACGAAATTAAATTACATTTTATTTTTGATGTTTCAACCAAAATCCAGGCTTTTAACAACTTTAAAATACTGATACTTTCATAATATTGTGTATATATTATACCTAATGCATTTAAAGAGCCAAATTTGTTTCATTTCCAAATAAATCGAGAATCATTCATTAGAGAAGAACTTGTGCCATTATATTAAGTCCAAAGTGATTCAAAATTGTTTCGCTAGAATTAAAACTAACTATAGTCTTTGGTTTATTTTGCATTATATAGTCATATAATATATAGTATTATAATAAGACTCTACTTTTGATCAAATAAGGATATCCACTAGCCAATTCAATCATTTTCTGATGGTCCAAAACAAGTCCTTTTAAGAATGGTTATTTGTGGCTATTATCCATTACATGCACTGTAAAGTCAATCACTTCCGTATTCATTTGATATGCCACAATGGAACTTTTACCTTTTCATAATCATTCATTTATATTTAGACCGTTTTAAAAAGACGTATGGAGTCAGAAAACGCCTATTTTAAATAACATACATAAGTCGTTATGTTACGCTCTTTGCTTATTCGGGAACATTGATAACTCAATATACTGAAAACCGAAGTACATTGATGATGGTAAACGCGTTAGTGTCCACATGGCTGTTTTTCTACTAGTTTTTAATAAAACTAAGATGACTAAGCTAAATAAAAAGTTCTCAACATCAATTTCTAATTAATCGAGACATGAATAATGTTCACAGAAAGTGGATTTACCTATTTGTGGATATTTTTAGTCATTTATGAAACCAATTAATATTTTCCGAGCGCCACTATAATTGAATGGATCTTGGTAAATTTCAGTGTTAGGATTAACTGAATTTTCCTGAAGATGACTATTGAAATATTGAAAAAAAATTTTAATAAAATATAATTTGTTTTTAAATATAAATTATAAATTACAGTTATTTATTTCTATTTAAATGACCAATTAGCCCGTTAATAAATTATGTTTTCACTACGTTATATATGTACTCGTAACGTTGCTCATAAAACCATTGCTTATAATATGTAAATTTTCCTTACTTCATTATCAATCGCGATGCTTGGTTTTTACTGAAATACGATTAAAAAGGAAGTCTCCCAATAATAAATTAATTTTAATTTAATTCAAGTAAATTTAGAAGTAAACGCTATAATTTTACTCAAGCATGAAATTTGCCTCAACATAGATTCATTATATTGTATTAAAATAATATCAATAAGTCTTGTATTTTATGGGGACTAATATTTTCAATATTATTATAAATAATAGCTTGCTAAAATATTCCGTGAAATCTTCTGTTAACATGTAGTTAACAAGTCTGTTGAACTGTGTCTTCATTTAATAAATTCATGTATTAAAATTCTTCTTCTTTGTAAAGTTAGTATAAGTTTCCGAAGTTTAATGACTCTTAGAATGTTATCAATAGTTGACTAGTTTTCCATTTCCTTGTGGCTTAACAAACAAGTTAACAAGTTTTTCTAGCGTTGTAGAATCGCAACATCTTTGTCTATTACACAGTGCACTCTTCTACAGGTTTTCAACTGCATTAAAATAGTAAGGATCTAAGAGCTGAATATGGATAAATTAACACGACAAGCCTACCAATGTTTCTTAAATATCATATTCCTAAGCATTCCATTTGATGCTTCTAAAACCGGAAAAAAATGCATTTCATATGTTACATGTGGGCACATACAAAAACAAATACTTGCGAATGGAATATACATATATGAGTTGAGATATTTTCTTCAAATCAACGCAAGTTTCCTATTCAAAAATTGTTTAATAATTATGTATTATTATTAAGACGTATTCCATCAGGAACATAGACTATTTACATAGAATCGCCAGGTATTTGTGTTTAATGCTAAATATCTTAATTCATTAAATAATTTGTTAGTTTCATGCCGAATGGTTCTTCTCCAAGTCGTCACAGGCCTGCCAAGTCTTCGATTGCCTTGCGGGTTGCATTGTAAGGCAGCATGACAGACCTATTCGTAGGGTTTTCTTAATGTGTGTCCGAGACAGTTGTATTCTCGTCATTTTATTTGCACGATGATGTTTTCTTGGTTTATGAGTTGCAGCAACGTTTCATTGTCCACCACACGGGGCCACCAAATTCTGAATATATTTCGCAGATATCTACCATATTGGTAAAACACAGCAGGATGCGGCTAGTTTCAGTGCTCAGCAGCCATGTTTCAGAGCTATACAGTAGAATTGATTTCACATATGCCTTATATACATTGATCTTGATCTTGGGAGGTAATTCGGTTGAGCTACAGACTTGCAAATGTAGATCTTTTTCTACACAATTACGCTGCTAAAAGTAAAAGATCTAAAGGCTAAAAGTGTGTTTTTGTCTCAACTATGAACTATTTATACTCTGAGTATTAAAAAATTGAAATAAAAAGAATATAGTAACACATTTGAAGAAACCGTTAAGAATCTTGTCGTAGCTGTGACATAATTTTTTTAATGATTTTACTTTAAATTAAATTAATTCCAAAAAATATTGGTATCAAATATGTTTAGTATAGACATAAAGATTTTGGGTCTACAATCTCTTCAGATTCATCTATTAAATAATGTGGGTTACTGCATCTTGTTATTGCAAGTGTAGATCATTTTATTTATATATGACATATATGGCTGAAAAATGAGAAAAAAATATAATAATTTTTACTCAGACACATTAATATATACGCATTTAAATGAACGAAATAAGTCTTCTGGTATGAGGATAAGTGTGTTCACTCCACCATATGGTATATTGGGTGGGGTACAAGAATTTAAAGTTTTCGAACTGCAAAAATATGAGTTGACTTAACTTTAAAAAATTTCTTAAAATTATTCAAAATATTTTTAAAGTTCAAATTTTCAATAAGCATTTTTAATCAGCGCCGATGCATTCACCCTCGAATTATGTTAATCAATTTTTTGATTTTTAAATGTATAAATAAATATAAATAAGACCGTTTGAGGTATACGAAAAGATTTGGGTTTTAATCACTCACGCATATCTAAATAAAATTATAATAAAATTAAGTTTACACGTAATTATCAATTGAATTGTATTATATAAACATGATGCCGCTATTTTAAAGTTATATTTAAGACTAAAAATTATCTCAGCTACGCATGAAAATGTATGTACGTCTCATGCATAATATACGAGTATATATTGTACATATGTATGTATATGAGTATGTAAAAATTCTCATTTGTAGTTAAAACACGATTTGAGGTCTGGGCCAATGAAACTTTAATTTAAACTTCTCACTGTCACCATAAGCGGCGTTCAATAATGTTTTAAATAATATAATTTATAACATAATACTGGTTAGTGTTTACGTTCCTGGAATATAAATTTTGTATATATTTATCAATATATTTTATTTTAAAAAAAATTTATGTAAAATATTATTTGTATTTTTGGCATGATACGTTAACCTTTGCACGAATTCTATTATGACGAGGGAACCGTTTCATGCTAATTTTCCATTTTTTTAAACAAAAATTATGGCATCTGTTTTTATTTAGAGTTTAATAGGATTATTGTAAATACAAGTAATTTAAATTGTAATTGTAATCGTTTACTCCTATCAATGTAAGATATAATCCGAGCGTAGCTTGTGATTAAAGGATTCCTACTCCCTCTTATGTACATTTGCAAATTTCATGCTTAAATAATTATAAATTATCACATAAAGCAATTACAATATTAAAACATATATATACATTTTAATCAGGAAAGGTTTTTATATTGATGCAAGATATATATTTTAAAATGAGTAAATATTTAACTGAATTCTGACTACGCACGGTACTAAAATATTTCCAAAAGAAAATATAGCAAAACACTTCCTTCTTATTAAAAACTGTCGAAAGGCTAATTGATCTGCACATACGGGAAAAAATGGGACAAACGGTTCCACTCCACCCCACACAATATGCCTACTCAAAAGGCAAATCTACGGAGGTCGCGCTGTATCACTTGGTCAGCAAAATTCAAAGCACCTTTCAATCTAAAGAAATTGCCTTATGTGCATTTCTGGATGTAGAAGGTGCTTTTGACAATACATCTTATGAGTCCATATCCAGTGCATTGGCCCGGAAAGATATAGACTCCTGTACAATAACGTGGATAGATAGGATGTTACGTGACAGGAACATATCTACCAAGTTAGGTAATACCACCGTTAGCATTAGTGCAGTACGGGGTTGCCCCCAGGGTGGGGTTCTCTCACCATTGTTATGGACGTTGGTAGTAGACGATCTACTAGTCAAACTGGAACAATCTGGCTACCATGCCATAGGTTATGCAGATGACTTGGCAATCATAGTTTGCGGTAAATATGAGGCCACAGTTACTGACGTAATGCAGGCGGCCTTACACAAAGTTTCGAGCTGGTGTATAAAAGAAGGCCTAAGTATTAACCCAAAAAAAGCAGTAATTGTACCATTTTCCAGAAGGTATAAACTGAACTTAGGGTCCCTATCTATAAAAGATACGGCTATTGAATGTTCCGACGAAGTTAAATATCTAGGAATCACCCTAGATAAGCGTCTTAATTGGAACACTCACCTGGATAATGTAATTGGCAAAGCCACAAGGGTAATGTGGACATGCAGGAACGCATATGGTAGGACCTGGGGCCTTAGTCCCAGAATTCTCTCATGGATCTACCGTACAATGGTCAGACCAATTGTATCCTATGCAGCTCTTGTTTGGTGGAATAAGGCACAACAAAAAGCTGCAATACTCAAATGCAATAAACTGCAAAGACTCGCATGTATCGCTATGACGGGAACTATCAGAACATGTCCCACATCAGCTATGGAGTCCATAGTGGGTTTTACCCCTCTGCACCTCTTCATTAAAAAGACGGCAGCCCTGAGTGAAGCTAGGCTACACTCTGGTATCAATATGCACGGAAGTCTTGACAGTCAAAACTCTATCTGCAGACTAGTTCCTGGCATAGAGATCTGCGATAGGACAGATCGCATGAACATGGAACTTCGCTTCGGTGGAAAGTTCGAAGTCCTCATTCCCGATCGATTGGATTGGGTAAATGGCACCCCTGGAGCAGAACCAGAAGTGATATCATGGTTTACCGATGGTTCAAAAACCACGGAAGGTGTTGGTGCTGGAATATTTGGTCCTAACACCAGAATCTCGCTAGCGCTGGGTATATGGCCCACTGTCTTCCAAGCAGAGGTTCACGCCATCGAGGTCTGCGCTCGTATCAACTTAAACAACGGGTTAAAAGGCGCCCGCATCTGTATTTACTCAGATAGTCAAGCGGCAATCAAAGCTCTATCCACCTGGAGGTTTTTCTCAAAACTTTCATTAGACTGCTTTGATATGTTGCAACAGCTGGCAAGCAGAAATAAGGTGACGCTTTGCTGGGTGCCTGGACACACAGGTATAAAAGGAAATGAATCTGCCGACAGCCTTGCAAGGGCAGGTTCTGCAACTAAAATCTGTGGACCAGAACCCTATTGTGGACTAAGTTGGTCAACAACTAGTTATCTAATTGATAAATGGATCTCAGCCGAGAGAGGTCGCTACTGGAGTGACAATCGAGGTAACCGTCAGGCAAAACAGCTGGTTCATCCATATAGTTATGGCAAGGCATTCCTCCTCAGCAGATCAGATTTGAGGTTGCTGGTGGGATATTTAACGGGTCACCATGGACTGCGTTATCACCTTAACAAAATAGGTCTGTCCGAAGAGATAGAGTGTCGACTATGCTTAGAGGCAGACGAGACTACGAGCCACATTCTCTGTGACTGCCCAGCCTTGATCTGGGCAAGGAGGAAATCACTGGGAGGAGAGCTGCTCTCTCCTTCTGACATTAAGAGGTCCTCAACGGACGACATTCTGGCCTTCATTCGGAAAGCGGAATGTCTTCTGTTCAATTAGGGTCAGTTACGGCACAAAAGATCAATCTGGTCGCAGTGCTCTGCTCCAGTGGGAGCTAGTACCCTGTTTATTTCTATTCTATTCTATAGCAAAACACAAAAAGAAAGGAAAATAAGGTCGTGTGCGAGTTAGGCTAAGTTGCGTTCTAAATGAGGGAAATTCTAAGTTGTGTCGATAATGTATTGATGTGTCGATACGTGTTGATAAAAGGCAAAATGTGTGCAGTGCAAAAAATCCCAAAAAATCTCCCATTTGGTTTAGCATCAACTTAGCCTAACTCGCACACGTCCTAAATATGGCACTCTTTCTCTTCAGCTAAAATGCATACATTTTATATGAAATTTACAAGCAAAAGCAAAAATAGAGAACAAACACAAAGCGTTCCTCTTGATCGGCCTAATGTTTTTGGAGACAAATTTTTCAAAAGTTCAGTTGAGAAGTACTCTTGTATTTAGTGTTCTTGCTAATACCCTTAACTGCGTTCATTGATATATACATATGTATGTATACCATAGGAAGCATATTGTTCAAGCATGAACACGTATTTTATAGTTTATTATTATTATAAGCAGAGTTCGTATTTGCGTACCCATGAGCGGCTCATTTCGGCTCATTCTGCTCACGGCTCATGAGCCTGCCAAAAACTCTTTTCATACGATGGCTCACGCTCACGAGCGAGCCCAACTACAGAGCTCACGCTTACGCTCACGAGCAAGAGCCTCCATTAAGTTATAAATGGGCTTACGCTCGTGAGCAAGAGTATGAGCTGCGGCTCATGAGATCTCATGCGCCCAATTTAAGATTTTGCTATTATTTTTTTTTGTGAAAACATGTCAGTAAAAAAGATTAAAAACATTTATAACCTTAAACTAACTAAAATATGGAAATAATCAAACATCCTAAAATAAACAATAAATATATTTTTATTGTTAATTTGTGGAAAATAATATTTTATAAATTTGTTTTTCAAATTCAAATTATTGTTTTATTATATTGTTTTAATATGAAATTATATATTTTCACGTTTAAAAAAATAAATAAATAAAATAAAATAATAAATCGCTTTTTATTAAACAGTTGAGCTCGTGAGACCTCATGAGCAGCTCTTCAATATGAGCAACTTGAAGGCTCACGCTGGTGAGCAGCTCTTCAATGAGCCAATTTTGGGCTCACATAAGAATTGGCTCTTGCTCATGAGCCTGAGCTGCTCATGAGTGAGCAAATACGAACCCTGATTATAAGTCTGTTTTCGTTTAAATTCTCAGAATTATGTAAACTAAGAAAAAATACCCTAAACTAAAATAGCAAATATTGTAACATTTTCTAATATTTTTTGACAAACAAGGCACCGTATCTAATTATGATAATAAAAATATATTTGTAGACAATAGAAGGATAAATCCCAAGTGCCAGGACTTCCGTTTTGTATCCTTTTTTGAACGATTTTTGCGACAGCAATGAAATTTAATACAGTCAACTTAAAATAGAGTTAACAGACAACATATTGTTTCAACCTTTATAGTAAAATTAGTTAAGTTAGTTTTAAGGTTATTTTGTATAAATAGAGAACAACTTTCTAAATAAAATCTGTCATTTCAAAATACTAACTGGATGTACTTTAATAATTTAATAGTACACTTACATATATAGCTCATATAATAATAATATTAAATAAAATTAAACAACATAAAATAATAAAAAATAAATTGATGCATTGATTTTATTATCATATATTTAGAAATGTTTTTACAACTGTTAATAATATGTGTTTCAATAACGGGCTTTGCGCTCGGCAACACATCTATAGACGAATACAATAATGTATCAAAAACACCGAACTATGATCACTATCGATTACCAACATCGATACGTCCTAAGAAATATAACTTGCAAGTGGTCACACATCTCTCTAATCCGAATAATTTAACATTTGTTGGAGATGTAATTATGCATTTAATTATAGCAGAAAATACCAATAATATAACGATACATTCTCAAAATTTGACCATCGACGAAAAACAAATCAGTCTGAAGAATTTGCTCCATAATGACAGACAAAATTGCATCAGCTCAACGGAGGTGAATCCGCAACATGATTACTACATCATGCATTTATGTAAACAGGCAAAGCAAGGTGAGGAGTATATTATGACAATACCTTTCGCTGGTATTCTGAATCATAAGCTACGTGGATATTACCGGTCTTCATATCACGACAAAACGACAAATAAAACAAGGTGAGTTTATATTATCTATTTATTTCATATAATTCTTAATTTGATTCGATAAAAACCCTTTAAAAATGTCCCTTAATGATGTTAAGTGCATGTTGTACATTTAATGGTCTTCATTTCACAATATGAGCACATCCGCTCGTAACAAGAAGTTAAAATTTTATATTAATGAACATTGATATGAGTGTTAAAATTAAGAATTATTCCAATAATCCAAAAATAATTGTATAATTGAAAAAAGAACTTGAAGTTGGTGCCTCCGTTATAAAAAAATCATAGTCAATTCGATGTCATATTAATGTAAGGAACTGTACTCATCAAGTTATTTAAGTGTTTTTGTTTTCTCACATAATGGTAATACATATGAATAAAAGAAAATATAGATTCACGAAATCACGATTTATTAACAATTTAAAATCTGGTAAAACCTATTATTGAAGTTTGAAAAAACCGCCATGAAAATGGTAGAGGAGATATTTCAGAAATTTCAAACTACTTATCTTTCCTTCCCTTTTTTTAAATATTGCACAAATAAAAGGAATCTATTGGGCACTGTTTTATAAGAATTTTTTATCTGATCTTCGTATAACTTGCTCTAAATGTTACTGGATTTAATTAATTTAATTAAATGTAGCCAAAACATTGCGATTCAACAAATTAATATTTTATAGTTAAACTTGGGATTAGTATTGGAATGTAAAAATTCAATATATTATGTATAAAAGTAATATGAAAAAGCAAGGTGAAGTTCATCCGAACTTTGGTATACGAGTAACTTTCTATAAAGTACCAGTTTAAGTGCCTTATCCTTATATGATAATTTGTTTACGGGTATGCAGTTTTTACTTAATTGGTAAATTTGAATAACAATTGTTAAAAATATACATAAAAGTATGCATATAAATTAGACTGTTTAAAGATAGAAATTGTTAAAATTTGGTTTGGATATATACAACTATTTAATCTAATTAAGAATCTTGTAGATGCTTAATAGGTGTTTTACACTAACAACCTAATATTATTACAACATGGTCGGATTTGTGAAGAGTTGCAATAGTAAGAGCATAGATTATTCTTGCTATATAATCAGATAATCTTGTCTATTATTTATTGTAAAAAACGGTTATATTTTTTTTTCGTAATAGATCTTGCTACAAAAGATATATCAATTTAATTATTTTTATCAATATTTTTTTAAAATAAAATATATAATTTATGTATAAAACTTATGTTTTCATATTCAGATGGCTATCAGTAACCCAATTTGAGCCAGCTGCTGCTCGTGCTGCTTTTCCGTGTTTCGATGAACCAGATTATAAGGCTACTTTTACTGTCATGTTGGGGCACCATAAGAATTACACAGCCTTAAGTAATATGCCATTGAGGGAAGCTCGTCCAATGTATGTATTCATATTGTATTTTTTTTAAATATTAATAATTACCATATTTATTATTTGTTCTACGAGTATGTACGAGTAGGTTGAATAACATATTTATTAATAAAATAAATTTTTTTTATGAAGGCACGAACAAAAGGATTGGCTATGGAGTGAATTTGAAGAATCAGTTCCGATGTCTACTTATTTAGTGGCTTATACAGTAAATGATTTTGCTTACGTGAGAGCTGAAACGAACTTAAAAAATAATGTGCAATTCCGTACGTGGGCAAGACGAGATGCTATCGACCAATGCAATTATGCTGGTATTGTTGGTCCGAAAGTATTAGAATATTATGAAGAAATCTTCAACATAAAGTTTCCGCTTGCCAAAATTGATCAAATAGCAATACCTGATTTTAGTGCTGGAGCAATGGAAAATTGGGGCCTGGTAACATATAGAGAAACCGCATTATTGTATGCTGCAAATGTATCTTCTGTAGCTAATAAGCAGCGCGTAGCTTCGGTAATTGCTCACGAACTGGCTCACCAGTGGTTCGGTAATTTAGTAACAATGAAATGGTGGACAGACCTTTGGTTAAATGAAGGATTTGCAACATATATTGCCAGTTTAGGTTTAGAACATATAAGTCCAGAATGGAAATCATTAATTGAAGAATCTGTTGACAACACATTAGCAATATTTAAAGTGGACGCACTTAAAACTAGTCATCCTATTTCTCAACCAATCCATCATGTTAGTCAAATTTCTGAAATATTTGATTCAATTTCTTACAAGAAAGGTTCTGCTGTACTACGTATGATGCATTTATTCTTGGGAGATTTATCTTTTCGTACTGGAGTCTCTAATTACCTTAGAAAGCATGCATACAGCAATGCTGAACAAGATAATTTATGGGCTGCACTAACAGAATCTGCTCATAAATTTCGTGCTATACCAACTCATTTCAATATAAAACTTATAATGGATTCATGGACCTTACAAACTGGATATCCTGTCATTACTGTTTCACGCGACTATAAAAGAAAAACAGCTGAAGTTTCACAGACACGTTATTTACTTGACACAGAAAGCGGTCGTACTGATAAAAAGAATTGCTGGTGGGTACCATTGAGTTATACATTGGAAAACCAAGCTGACTTCAGTGCTACCACACCAAAAGACTGGTTAGAATGTGAGAGTACTGCTGGTGCTATTTCAAAAACTCTTGAAAATATGCCCAATGATAACGAATGGATTATATTCAATATACAAATGGCTGGCCTATATAAAGTTAAGTATGATGACCACAATTGGAATATGTTAATAGACACGCTTTTAAGCAGCAACTTTGAAAAAATTCATATAATAAATCGCGCTCAACTAATTGATGACGCCTTATCACTTGCTTGGAGTGGAGATGTTGATTACGATGTAGCGATGCGTCTTATTGAATATTTAACACGTGAGAGGGAATATATACCATGGATAGCAGCACTAGAGAACCTCAGCAATGTTAACAGAATATTAAGACAAACTCCGGATTATGAATTCTTTAAGGTAAGCAAAAAATGTAACTTTAAAAACTTGCACTAAAAGGACGATAGAACACATTTATATGAATTATTTAGTACATAGTTACTCGATTTAGGAGCTTAAGATTATAATGTAATTTTTCAACTGTTGCTATGCCGTCAAGTCTTTGATTGACTGATTTCGATTGATTAAAAATTAAAATAAAATGTTTTATAAGTTTCGTTATACGTTATAGTTTTAAAGGTCATCGCAGTATTTTAAGAATTGACGACAATGCTTCATGTGAGATGCCATCGTATATTTGCATATATAGCATATAAACGCACAAATGCGTTTTATTTTATCTGTGCTCGTTTCGTCTCGTCTAGTATATTAATTCCTTTCCAATTCACCCTTAAGTTCTGAGCAATTCTATAATCAACATATATCCTACCTTCAATTGTAGCATCAAGTTACTGAGCCATAAAATTTATAGTTTAGTGTTCCTCTTACTGAAAATTATTATTAGCTCATAGCTCAATAGACTAATATAAAAAGCAATGATCAAAGCGTTTAAATATATATATATATATATATTTAAAAGCTTTGATATTATATTATATATATTATATATTATATATATATTATATATATATATTTAAAACCTTTGATCATTGCTTTTTATATTAGTCTACTGAGCTGTAATAGTTAAAAAAACACGCTGTGCCGTAAAGATGAAGCAATAAAGTATCTATTTCGGTATATAAAATCTCAATAAACTCCACATCAAAAAAAAAAATTATTTGAGAATGACTTACATTGGAATAATAAGCCACATCTAACACAGAATAGAATTCCGTATCAGAGCAACTTATATATATAAACATATTACATTGTAAGTATAAAAGATATCTTCGTGATCCTTAAAAATGGGTTGTCCAATAATTGTACAGTTATCATTGTACTCTATGAATGGTAACATATAACTTCTGCTTGAGGTATTCCTCTTGATGTAAAGGTTTTATTTTCAATTGAAGCTTTAAAGCTTTTGAAATTCCCGGGCAAGTAAGTTTCTATTATAGTGTCTAGAGTTTCATATCACGAGGTTATTCTGAACCAATACTGTTTTGAGAATGTTATTAGTTTCAATTTTGGGTAGGATGTTTCTATATTTACAGACTTCAGCGGTTTTATTTAATTTGCTAACAAATATTAGCCGAGATATTCGCTTCGCTATCTTGACAACTTGTTCAAATAATTTGAATTAGAATAATCTCTATAAACAATAAATCACCAGGGCTTTAATTGAGTAAAATAATTTTTCAGCTTTGAATTCTAAGATCAGTTATTTCTTTAAGCCACCAAGCTTAGCGTAATTATCGGTATTGATAGTACTATATAAAAGTTAAAATGTATTAAAAAAAATCAAATAACTTGCTTATAAAGTTTTATCATTTTTAATTGATTTACAGAAATATATGCGTAAAATTTTGACTCCAATTTACATTTATTTAAATGGATTAAATGAAACTACAAGAAATCCAGATGAAGATAATCATAGTGCGATTTTGCACAAAGTACTTATTGCCGGTTGGTCTTGCCGATTTGAAGTGCACGACTGTATAGCTCGTGCTAGAACTTACTTTAAACTATGGCGTAGAGTTGAAGATCCAGACAAAAATAACCCCATACCAACTGATCTACGATCAGTAGTATATTGTACAGCTATGCGTCATGGTAATGACGATGACTGGCATTTCCTTTGGTTACGTTATAAAAACTCAAATGTTGCTGCCGAAAAGAAAACAATTATCTCTGCTCTTGGTTGTACGCGAGAAGTTTGGTTACTGCAGCGATACTTGGAATGGTCATTTGATGAAACTTCACATATTCGAAAACAGGATTCGTTTTATGCTTTTGGATCAGTAGCACGCGGAGAAGTTGGTTTCCATTTAGCTAAAGATTACTTTTTATCGAATATTGAATTTTTACACGATTTGTAAGTATATGCTCAGTTATATCAATGAATTTAATATTAGTTATTTTCTTATTAGTTATGAACCGGATAGCTCAGATTTAGCGCGCTTATTGACGCCATTGGCGAGTCAAATGGCTAGCCAGAGAGATTATGAATACATTAAAAGTTTTGCTGAACAAAATAAAAAGTATTTACACAAAGCTGAGCAGAGTGTACGACGAGCATTAGAAACAATTCAAATAAATGCACAATGGAAAAATCGTAACTATAATGAAATTTCTGAGCGACTGAGAAGCCGTCTTCTCTAAAGAAAATTGTCTGTGGTGACTTACCTATTTACTTACGAAAAACTATTACCACATGTTAAAAATAAAAAACCTATTACCACATTAAAGCCACACCAGCCCATTTCTAGAATAATAGTATTATTTTAATAAATATAAGTAATTAAATGAAAAAAAAAATTGTTCTATTTTTGTATCAATTCGCTTCCTTTTTAGCTCAAATCCATGCAATTGGATTAAAATGAAATATTTGGACTTATAGATATGTAACATAATATAGGCTTTAAATCATATTTATAAAAAAAATATGATATATGCACAATGGAAAAATTGTAACTATTCATTTTAGTTCCACAGTTATATAAGGCACTTAGAACACGTTCGGTAAAATAACAAATAATTTGAAGACAGAAGTTTTCGAAACATGACTCTCTAATAAAAAAAATAAGAAGATTAACTAAGGTTTAATATATGTAGATGTCATATAAGAATATATTCCAAACGGATATTAGTGATACATAAATATACCATATACATAAATATGTATATATATATATATAGTATGTGTTCGATCTCATATATGTATGGTTTAAATTTAATTGTTCAAGAAACGAATTCTAAAATTTAAAGTTTATAAATGAATATTTTATATTTTATTTTTACATTTTTTAATATCAATAGATGGTGCAACAATATTTTATAACCTCATTTTGGGATATACTATTAAAACATATTGTTTCGGCACGATTCCAATTTTCCGGGCTTGCTTATCTAAAAACTAGTTTTAGTAGAGTCAGCTATTCTAAACAACTTAAGATATCGGGCTTTAAAATTTGATATTTTTGTCATGGTTAAAAAATAGCAAGATATACCAACTATATATAACTACTAACTATCGATAGCTAAGGTTGCAGACATTATCGTAAATAGCGTAGATTCACTTCTTGTGACCATTTAAATGCATTTTGATATGATTTTATTTAGCAGATTAAATAAAGTCGATTTAATTGTTTATAAATTAGAAATTTTAACTCATCAGAGAAGACGACATGAGCGTTTAGTTAGCCGCTTTCGTGTCAGGAGAACACTTCTATCGTTCCCTCAAGTCAATTTCCTTTTTTGAACTTATACAGTTTTATTTTGAGCTCGTTTTTGTACATATATAAAATTGGTATTTATTTAAGGTATTTTTGCCAAAAAATCATTGCAGTATTATTACTATCACGCAGAATACTATAATTTATCTAGAAATAGATATATGTGATGGTAATATATTCATTTTATCGAACAATGCCAAAGACGAGATCGTACCAGAGGCTTTAGTGTCACACATATCGGTCTAAAGCTCCGCAATACCCCCATTCCCCTGAATACCCCTGAAAGCATAACTTCTGTAACTACGTCCTTTATGTGACACAATAAACAACCAACCTCCCCCCCCAGTTACTCGCCCAAAGGTATCTCACTCACTTGCACAATCTCTCCCCAACGTCTCCATCTACAGAATCATTCCCGCGGACCTCGTCCAAACCTTGCGTTACAAACCTGCCCAATATCTTACACTATATTTCGATGAGTGAGACTCTGAGCCCTCTCCTCCCTGTCTATAACCGCGGTTCTCGTGACACTGTTCACAGAGTCTACCGCTCTACTGCTAGCCCAATTCTCGCGAATGCGCTATATTCCCAACACCTTCACCTACTCCCAATCTATGCCATGCCAATGTTTTCAGGCTTGGATAAACTTAGTTCCCTAGGTACGAAGCCTCCTGCTCATATCTCTCTCCCCATTTTCTCTATTCATTCCTAAGAGGTTGTTTTTGTTGGATCAAGTCTCACACTGTGGCTGTTGATGATTCTCACCTACTGCAACAAAAAATCTAATCGAAAAATTTGTTTTGAAGTAATCAAACCCAATTGAGTCTACAGTACATATATGGCGGAACTAAACTATCGCGCCGCCCATAACAAGATAAAATTGTTAGTGAAGATTATTTATATCAACCAGTCAGAAGGGTACACAGCACAAAACTTGAAGCGCCACTTTAATTTCTGACAAATCGTATCATCTTAAACGCTTTATTGACAGTCGCAACTCTTACTTGTAAAAAAGGTATTACTGCATGTTCCCAAACAGATCATATAGTAAAGATGATCACGAAAGAATATTATAGTCATATTTGAATGTAATAATAAAGAATGTGACAATTGTGAAGAAGAAGAAAGGAGAAAAAGAAAAAAATACAAGAACTTTTTTGAGCTTATTTAGAAGTTTGGAATAATTTCCGAATGCCGATAGATAAGTAGTTAATTATCAATAGGGATCAGCACGATATTTTAATTAGAATTTAGAAAGACTTTATACCTTTCTAAATTTTATAATGTATATAAATCAGTGACGACTAAATCAGTCACGACTGCTCTAAGGTGCGGAGGTGTGCGGTGCACACCCTAATATAATTTGCAAATTGTCAAAATATATATAAAAATATATAAAATATCTTTAGAACCAGAATTAATATTTATTACATTTTTATATACATACATATTTTTAAAGATTCATTTAATTTGCTTCTCTTAGCTACCAAAGTCGTTAGTTGTGATCATAAGTTTGCAGCTCACATCGCAAAACATATTTATCATATTTCGTCTTTCCCCTTTAAGCAATTGCATTCATAAATTTCTGTCATAAGTGTGCACAAAAGTAGAATGAACAAAATACTGTGCGTGTGCTCTAGCTTAAAATATGAGAAATAGAGACTGGGAATTGTATGAGAGTAATTTTCTGTTCTCTATTTGAATATCAACTGCATGTATAAGAATCCAACATGTTAACTTGCCGAAGCGGTTAAAGTTTGCAGCTCACATCACCATACATTTCTTTCAAATTTCGTCTCTCCCTTTTTAGCTGTTGCTCTTATATACCATATAATAGCCGCTTTGTGTGCGGAGTAGCTGGCCGCACATTTATACGCTGCAAGTGCGTTCGATTTTGTTTGATCACTGCATAAACATGTATGGTTCTAAGGTTCTAAGTACAAACTCATTTGTTTGAAAAAAGTTGGTTTGATGTTATAAGAAGTATGTGAAAAGTATTTATTCCATATTGATGTAATATTAAAGTTATATATAAATTATTGATTTTTTCTTTTAATATAATACAGAAGAGGCTCACAAATTAGAACTCTTATAAATTCGAATTGTCCAGAAATTAGAATCAAAAAATTTCAATACATTATTTGCACTGTAATCTCTAAAAGTTGAACTTTTGGTTTTAATTTTTGAACGAATTTTGTTTTTATTATTTATTTTTTTTTTGTTTTGTATAAATTAGTAAGTTGATAAATGTTATTGTTCGTACTTTACTTTAACAAAAAAAGGGATATTCCCAAAATGCGTACTTTTATGAGACGCATTCAGAAATGCAAGTTTTTGCCATGCTCAAGTGCATTAGTAATTAATTGCTTGATGTGTACTGACGTATATATGTACTTTTGATTAAGAGTGAAAACTATAAAAAAAATGTCAAATAAGCGTAAAAAAAATATATTATCTTTACAAACTAAAGCAGAGATATTAGTAAAGCTTGATAAGAGCGTCCAAGCGAATTATTTAGCTTTGAAGTACAATGTGACAAAATCTACTATCACTTACAATTAATCCAAAAAAGAGGTCATAATTACTGCTGCTTCTGAATCTTATGAAAAAGGAAGCAATAAATCTTTGCTTGGCGCAGAATATCCACTGATGGAAAAATATCTGTTTAAGTGGCTTTTACATCAGCGTAAAAACCTTTAAGTGTACACTTAATGGACCAAAGTTAAAGACGAAGGTTAAAGCTATTTGCTGAAATATGTCCTGATAACAATACATCAGCGTTCAAAGCAAATGATGGATGGCTCACAAAGTTTAAAAAGCGATTTGGTATTCGTTATTTAAAAATTTGTGCCGAAATACTTCCAGCGTTGTTGAAGCTATAACTACATTTATACACAAATTTCGGACAGAAGTCGCAAAGTTGGAACTCAAAGAGTCACAAATATATAATAATGTCGATAAAAGCTGATTATTTTTTCAGTTGCATTCCAGAAAAAACATTTGTTGTTGCTTATAAAAAGAGCGCCCCTGGATTTAAAGTACGAAAAGAACGCCTTTAATTTTACTTGGCGCAAATACTGATGGCTGACACCATTAGTTAGTACCATAAGGGATTGGAAAAGTAAACAAACCAAGATGTATCAATGGATTTAATAACCCACTTCATTACAACTTTTCGAAAAATGCGTGGATGACACTGCGAATTTTTCATGAGTGGTTTTACAAGATATTTATTAAATAAGTAAATTTTGTTTTTAAATTTATCATTAAAAAAAATATTTTTGTTAAACAGGTTACTCGATTTTCATTAGAAAATAAATTGCCTAGGTAGGCTCTTCTACTTATTGACAACTGTTCTGGTCATGCACCGATAAAAAAACTGCAAACTGATGATGGAAACATTGTTGCATATTTCTTCCCACCAAATGTAACAGCAGCTGTGCAACCAATGGACCAAAATCCTATAAGCTTGACAAATCTCAATTATAAAAATAAGCTTCTTGTCGAATTAATTGCTGAAGGTGCTGAAGGTGGTGAAGTGAACAATTTTTTAAAATATTATTCCATCCGAAATGCAATAATTTATCTGAAACAGACTTGGAATAAGATGCCACTAAAAGTATTAACAAATTCTTGGTCCAAGTTATTATATTGGGACTCTGATCATTACGACAGCGATGATGATATGCCACTTGCGCATAATCCCCCACCAAATGTGTCTCATTCTCAAGCGATTGAAAGCGTCAATATTTTAATAAATTGATGCAAAGGAATGACTCATTTCTTACTAACCACATGACTAATCTTTTAACGCTCCGTAACGATATCATTATAAAAAATGAGACTAAACCTAAAAAACGAACAAACATTACCGATTACTTCAAACAATAATGCATAATAAAAATTGATTTCAACTGTAAAGTAAAGTTTTTATGTAGAGTTTTAATTTTTTAATAGTTTTTTTATAGGAATTCAAAAAGTCCAGAAATTAGAACTTTTCGCAAATTTGAACTACCCAAAAAACCAAGTGGTTATTATTTGCGAGATTCCACTGTATGTATTAAAATATATCTACATATAAAAATATTTGTCTTGTTTTTTATTTGGAAAGTATAGATATCATAAAAAACAAAACCGTATAATTCGAATTTTTTGCCTTAACCTGCTTAATTCAAAAAGACTAATAAATTAAGGCTTCCATTATTCGAATGATTTTGGTCTTCCCTTGAGATTTGATTTTTTTTTTAATTTTTTTAACATAGCACTGGGATGTCCATCTGTGTGGCATACAAATAGATATTGTTTGGACAGCAATTTGTTATACTCTTTTCCAAAAATTATTTTAGATTCCGCATGCGACATGCGATGACAACCGGTTGTAATTCACAAAGCTGTGTTCTGACACGTTTGGATGTATTTCTATTGTATCTTGCATAGTTGTGGGATCCACACTATTGCTGCATAGGCCGTAATAGTGCGATCTATTGCTTTATATAAGTCCAGTATTTTATTTATTTTTACCACATTAACAAGCTGCGAGAGCTTTCAAGATATATTATTTGATTTCAATTAACTGAAAATCGCAGTTGCATGTGAAGTAAAGGTCAACATACTGTCCAGTAGGATACCCAAGTTTTTGTGTTTAGAGGTGGTGGTGGTGGTCCCGAATTCAGGAATTTTGATGGGCAAAGTCAAGGATACCTATTTAGTCCTGAAACTAAAGAATGTGGCAAAAGGTTGAATTGAAAGATTGCATAGGATCGGCGAAAGAACACAGTTCGGATGAACACTTTATTTCAGCTTCTTTTCCTGACATTTTACCTCTAAGATGAACGAAGAATGATACACCTATATCAGAGTTACAGATTCGTCATTTTGTTCAATCAGCGATAGGTGTCAAACGCATTTTCTAGATTAAAGCCTACTAACATCGTGGGTTCGCAAGGGTGACTTTGGTTAAGAAAATTCGATATTTAAATTGTGACGGCGGAGGTGATGCTGTTACGCTTACTAAACTCATGTTGATTGGAGGCGAGGTGGATATACGGTTATAGCTTTTATTAATGGCTGGGTCTAACATATGTTCCATATACACGTTTGTTTTAACATTTCTCGTATATATATGTTTACAAAAACTTCATATGATCTTGTTGTTGTTCAAAAGGAAATGTGAGGTGCATTTGATAGACGAGTTGTTTCGTTGATGGTTGAAGATTCGTTATAAAATATACCTATGTATATTCTATAACTATAAAAACAGTAACAACAGTTTGCACTGACATAATAAAAAAAATCACAACCAGAGATAAATACATCTAAAGCATTCTAATAACTTATGATACATATAGACATATATGTTATAGAAGTACAGTTTCGGTATTCTTATAATATTCATCAATATAATACAAACACATAAACAATAATACTATATGTACATAATATATATTTTATCAGTTAATATTTGAAATAAAATAAAATCGTATTTTTAAGCATAAAATAAAAATACTTATACTCGTACAGCTGTCAAATAAATACATTTTATTATTATATTTTTAATAAATAAGAGTATATTTAGGCATGAGTGTCAATTATTATTGTTCCTTAATAATTTACTTAAATTAAATATTAATTATATAACAACAACAGAACTCTGATAATTTGTTTTATACATTATCTTGTCTGATTATATACATATAGAACTTAAAAAATAGATTGATACAATTTTACAAAATTACTTGCAGCTTAATTTTAATATCAATTACAAATAATAAAATTAATATATATTAATATCACTAATTGTGTTAAAAAATAAATTTTAGTTTTCAATAATTAAAAGTAAAATAAGACTGTTTAATGGTTTCACGTATATAATTCATATTTGAAATATTGAACCAATACATATTCACTTGTTTTGACGTATACTAAGTATTAATATATTTTATTACAATTGTGGATTTATTAGAAACATTTAAACATATTTCTTTATAATGAATAGTTAATATATTTCTGAATATTTTAATCGTAACTGTATTTTTTTTGTATTATTGTATTTTATAATAATTCATAACAACTACTTAACATATTATTTTGTTATTTTTGTTATTTTTGTTCTTTTCTGACATATTTTTAAATATCCTTATGTATTGTTATAACAAGATGAAAAACTATATTAAAAAGCAGCAGTGAAACAGTCAAAATTCTCATATTAGTCATATCATCCAATGGTTCAATGACTGCACAGTGCAACAATACAGAGAAAAAAGTATTTCATTTTTATAATTTCGGAAATGGATTACACTCTCTTTTTTTGATTGGTCACACTAATATACCATATTTTAACTTCAATTTTGAGATATTTGGCGTTAATAATATCTTAACAACGTCATTCATTTATGTATTATTTATATATACATAATAATATATATATAAATTTATTTTATTTTGAAAAGAGTTAAGTATTAACTAAATCTAGATTAATCTTCGAAATACAAATGCACCTCTCTTCACAAGACAAACATTGCTATATGTATAATTATATTTTTAACATTTGACAATTTTTTAAAAATAAATAATACTGGCTTAAATGCTAAATTGCTATTAAGCTTTTTATTTTCGACCACAATAAACATGCGTTTTATTCAAACACTGAAATGTAAGCTCCTTTTAAGTAAAAAAATATATTCCAAAGAATCTTTCATTCAAAAACTCTACATGAGTTTAAACACTTATTCAAATTCAATATAAGTTCATTTTGAATTAACATATTAAATTTTACACAGATTTTAATCTAAAATTATACAATAAAGCAAAAATCAAACTATATAACCATTGTAAATATAAAATATATAAAATATATTTTTTTAACTTTACTTATACATTTCTATGTAAATTAAAATACTTTTTTTTTTAATTTAAGTCCACGTAAATTTCTTTAAATATATTTAAATCGCATTAAAATGCCGGAAGGCAGCCAGTATTTATAGTTTCTAAATCCCATGTTTTCCTTTTTTAAATCTACTTTTTTAAACTAATTTTTTTATATTATCATTTAAGGTTTTACACATATTACACTTATAGCTCACGTATATTTTATAGTTCAGACATTAAATAATATATTTAATAGAAATATAATCAGTCATTTGGTTATGATACTATCAACAATTAGAAATATTTGCTTCAAAAAGGCTAACAAAATATGTAAATACTGCTTTTATTCAAAGAGCAAAAGTCTAGCGCAAAGTAATGTAAAAAATATTGAATAATATATAGTCCTAAAGTGCTATATATTTTAATGTGACAAGCATATAAATTTTAACTGCTTTTTGTCATCATTTATTTTAATATTTAAATAGCTTACATTCTATAAAAACCTAGAATTTCTAAATTATAACATTTTTTATACTTTTTGTAATCCATATGATGCTAGACTCTCATTGGACCAAGTAGGTTTAGACGATGTTATTTGTTTGGAAGTTTGATTTGTAGCTTGCTGCAGATCAAAGCGGGCATAAAATAATAAATAGGGAGTTATTGTTATTTTACGCGTTGGCGATAATAAATCTTCAAATTCTTTTTGAGTCATTGCTTTTATTTTATCATCATCGCACATATACCAAATAGGTTCAGAACCACTGTTTCCGGTTGAGGTATGATTTGGTTTGTACGGATTTCTTATACCTGCGCGTCCAGTACTACCATAACTAGTTGGCATATTGTTATAATTTGTATTGTTAATATTTCCGCTATAATTGAAACCATTCTGTAAAGATTCTTCACTAAGGTCCTCTGTGTTGTTATATTGAAATGCACAAGTACGTGTAGCGCAGCAATTTAAACTGTTACAAGTTGTACTTAAATTGGTTTTACTTATTCCATTTGTAATACTTTTGTTTGCCGAATTTGAGTTTTTAATACTTTTGCTCATATCTCCACTGCTAGAAGCTTTACTCCAAATCATTTTCTTTATGAGTTTACTACCTGATGACGCTATCGCAGACGCTGCAGCACTTGCACTCGAACTTTGACTACCTTGTGTTCGTTCATTACTATTCACTTGTGTAAAAACATTACTATTCGTATTGTTCGTATGTTGATTAGCTGTTTGATTGTTACGTCGATCTTTAGGACAATTAATATATTCATTTGCCCAATCAAGTGAGCATGTATAAGCAATATAATGCCCAACTGACATCGTTGCGCCTACATGTGTTATAACACTGTACAATTTATATATATGTAATTTATTTGCATCGCTTAATTCACAGCATTTCGCGCAAAAACATTGTAATGTAAATGATGTTGGAATGTAGCTATTTATTTTCTCCATGCCACCAGAAAAACGACTCAACTGTATAACAAGCAGCCGCGGTAAAACTTCATAAGATATAGATCGTATTGCTTCAGTATACCCCGTACATTTTTCACATCTATACTTGTTCTCACCACGAAAATATTCTCGTGTTACACAGGAGTTCTAAAAAAAAAATAAATAAGTAAATTATTACAGCTAGAAACATTAGATGAAACATGATTTAATTTTACGAAGTAGAGTTTCTTACCCATAAAATAATATCACATTTGAGAAAGCTTTGAGTAATGTAAAACTATTACAAATTTTTTCAATCAGCTTTAAGAAAATCTTGAGAAACTCAGTATACTTAAAAAAGATTACAATCTACTTAGAATACAATTAAATCAAAAAGTAAAAAAAAATAAAAGTATTTTAATTGTATGTATTAATGTATTAGTTAAATTAAACATACATCCAATAAATGCAACAATTAATTTTCAAGTTGAAATTAATTGCCAACTTACATTACTCTTAAATAAAATGTGCACGGTAATTAGTTTATATTTATGTTCAAAAACTGATAATTAATTGGTACATCACACGGAATAACTGTCACTCCAAATGTGACATTTTTAAATAGCAAACAGCATTTTGCCGTAATACGATAAAATGTTTTACATTGTCGCAAAATTGGACTCAGAATATTATCCTATTCTCAAACGAAACGTTGCTTTAGCTAACGTGAAATTCTCAGCAGAGATCTCAACTCACGTGACCTCACGTTTTCACGTTCTTGGAAAACAGATCTCAAGTTCAAAGCTGAAGTAGTTTTCAACCAAACTGAAGTCATTTTTAGCTCTTTGGCTTAAGTAGATCCATTATAGATCCAGTATAAATACTAAAATTTGTACTTAATATTACTTTTTAGGACGATCTCAACTACAGAAGTTTTTATATTCTAAAATTTGTGAACTAAATCATTATAGTTTATTTAAGTATTCTAAGCCAAATAAATACTTATTTACCTTTTAAGATAGTTCACTTCGCGTATCCTATACCTATTTCACTACCTATTAACCAATAACCAAATTTAACACTTTGTTTCACTTTTAAAATAGATTTTGCATTTCCTAAATATACAAAATATGCAAAAAATAAAAACCAATATTGATAATAGATTTTACCTGTATAAACGTATTTGATTTTTCCATATAATCTGAACATCCCGATATTGGTACAGGAACTGCAATGTCAATCATTCTCTCCTTTTGTTCTGTTATAGTTTCACAACTTAAGCACTTTGTCGTTGAAACAGTGATTCCTTCAAAATCTTCACTGAAAAAGTCTAAACCTAAATCTTTTATTTTTTTAGTCAGACGTTCTTTATCCTTTAGTGTGGTAGCTATTACAGAATCATCACCATAAAAACTTTTTGATGTAGTAGATGAATTCACTGCATTAGCATTATTATGGTTTGTTTGAGCATTTGTGCTTGCAAGATCTACAGTATTCAGGTAAAATAAACTGTTCGAAATGGAGTTATTTATTCCACTATTGCTTGACTCCTTTAACGGGGATTGCACACGATGATTTTTGGAGTTTTTCGTATCTTCTTTTCGTTTTGTTTTACGCAAAAATGAGTTCTTTGTTGAATTACTGATACCAAGAGATTTTTCAACATTTTTATCTGCCGTATATCCATTATCTAGCTCATCCATATATGATACATAACTATAAAGTAAAATATTTAACATTTATAAAAATTATATTATATACATATGGTATATAAATATTTTTCATACCCATTAGTAATAATATCGGGACACTCTGCGATTGTTTTAATAAGAACTTGGCATGTTTCTCGTATGCTATTTAGAAGACACATCAAAAACTCATGAGCATCCTGTTGTTGATTTCCCTCGAATATTGCACTCACATCCTGTATAGCATGTAATAATGTGTCAGCGTGAAAAGGTTCTGTTGAGTCAGCTATTTCATTATGATGTAAGTTTTGATACAATTCATGTAATTTCTCAGTTAGCAATTGATGACTCGACTTCTGATTACTAGCATTACCAGCATTAGATACATAATTATATTGTTCTAATGAAGCCAAATCTTTATTACTCCAACTTCGTATATGCATAGAACTAATACCGCGTCCCAAAGAAGATGATTTGCAACGTTGTTTTGAATTAAGTTGTATTGTACTCAAATCTGCAATTAAATGGTGCAGGTTGTGTAAAAACTGTGGTGCAAAACGTAATGTATACACAACGGAATTTAAGTAACAAGTATTTCCAATGTTACAAAGTGTTGCCATGCTTTGTAAACTACCAACATTACTTGTAGAACTACTACTCAGAGCTGCAGTTGATGTACTCATGTAATATTGATTATGTGTGGACATTTCCTGTGCATCAATGTCCGTGTGCACAGCAGAGGTAGAACTTCGTGTGGATGTTCCATAGCCATTTGCAACATTTCGGCTATCGTCGTTTGTGTACCGCTGTTCATAGAGTGACATATTGCATGTACGTTTTCTCTTATTTGTACTATCTAAAGTAATATCACTATTTTGTTCAATACCTTTTTTTAATTGAATTCTATTTGATTTAAATTGATAAGTATTACTGCTAGAACATTTACGTTTAATCTTGGGACCTTTTGCTAAACACTCTTCCAGTACTTCTATTTTATTTAGTTGGTTTGAATCAATTTCTGTGAACACTGTAAAACAAAATATTATAAACATTGTAAAAACAATATAGAAATTTAAAACAAAAAAAAAATTAAATAAATAAATATTGCTCTAAATCTATTCATATTTTAAGTTTGTGATAAATTCAATAATAAAAATTATTTTATTAGATGACAACAAAATTTTATACTAACCTGAACAAACGGGCCCATTAAATACATCTGGCACAACAATTTCTTTACGGTTAATTTCAGCAACGTTTTTTCTAGGTCTCAGAGACTTAAGTCTATGATTTGATTTTAATACAGTTTTAGTTATTAGAGGTTTCGGTTTATTTTTGTATTTTAAAGACTTTACAGGAGAAACAGATATTCTATTTTTTTTTAATGTTAAATCATGACTATGGACTTTATCAATTTTAGATTTTGAGTCTACACTAATATTATCTAGCAGCTTATAATTTAAAGAATTTGAGTCCTCGATTGATTGAATCTCTATTGCTTCAGGATCTTTAACAATTACTGTAACAACCGGATAAAAATGAGTAGAAAATATATTAGTTTCAGTATAGTCGTTTTCGACATCCACATTACAAAACCCAACATTGATATTGGGATTTAATGTGTTGAATGCAGTTGCTTTAACTGTTAGTTGCTCTGGATGTTTAGTATGGTATGTTGGCACTTTTTTTATAATATTCCCTTTCCTTCCAGTCAGCACATTTGAGTTTGTTTTTATGCTTAAAGTTTTGTTAAATTTTCGAGTTCTTGTTCGTTCATTTAATAAACCGGGAAGACTTTTTCTATCATTACATAATTGTTTCACATCATTTCTGGGCATTTTTTGAAAACCTTAAATATATAAAAATAAAATCTTAAATTTATTACACATATAACGCAATTCACTTACATTATATCTCAATATTTTTAGACGTTATAAATATAATAAATATTTAAATATTTACATTAAAAAATATCATCAACTTTTACTTTACATACATACCATATCATATTATATAATATTTATTACATAAATAAATTATTTTGATATAAATCATTCCAATTATAACCCAAATAAGGATTTTTGTATTAAATAAAGTAGAGAGTATCTAAACGTCCTAAAATATAGAAAAGATATCATATAGCTCGACTTGTACATTTCTTTCCTAATTATATATTATTTTTAAATTAATAATAATATGAAAGTTAAAATATATTTGGTTAAATACGGTTTAAAAACTATATAAATCATTAATATAAATTATCGATTTATTGTTTATTGAAGATCACGTGTCAATCATAGATATATGTATTTACATATACACCTAGCTAAACTAAATTGTTGCACAGAAAAAAACTATATTATTAAGTAACGTTATTCACGTCAATGTGACCAAATTTAACAGGATTATAAAAAAACGCATCGTGGTAGTAAAGAAAGTTTTGTTCTCTGCGTTTGTAATAATAACGAAATAAATCTATTTAAATAATTAGCATTATTTTATAACTTACATAGTTTCGCAGTTTTTATCGTTGTTTTTATATTTCTATTGTGTTTGAATCGATTTTCTATTTTTCACCCTCTATAGCATGATTTATTTAATGTTACGCTTTCCCTTTTTCATTAATAAATTTTTAGCCATAGTATATCTTACATCTTGTTTTTTTTAACATTTAAACAGTGTGAATTATATATTATAAAATAAAACACTTCATTTTAAAACACAAATACATTTATATTTTTAAATAAGTTTTATCAACTTTAAGATTTTATAACAAAATTATAATTCAGACTCTCACACGTCCAACTGGAATATTTGACAGATTCTGAATTCCAACGTTCCAAGCGAAATTAATTGAAATGTAATGTCAAGCCATTGAAATGGCGTGTAGTTGCTACATCTATGAAACATGCGACAAAACTGCTTGCACTAAAACTACTTAAAATTTACTTATACATATTTTAAAATAATGTGAACCAACACATTCCTTGCAATTAATTTACAGACCAATTAACTTTGTTTTTAATTTAATAAATAATTATTTACAATATTTTAAAATTAACATCTAAACTAGGGATTTGAACCATAAATTTTAATAAACTAAACTATAAGCCTATAGTTTGTCTTTTTATTGAATAAATTCATCAAGTATGGTTTGAAAAGAATGAATAAAATGATTTTAATCATGATAGAAAAACTAATTTGTTGCACACATGCCTAAAAAATATTCTTCGGAACGAAAACCGAAAAAAAAACGATATTCTTGTTAAAGCAAAGCCCCGATCCGAACTGATGTGTTTTTTTAACTGAACCATAACAAAAAACTTCTAAGACAAAGTCCTGAAATAAACAAGCAACTATTGTTAGTAAAAATATGCAATATATTAAATTACGTTCTATTTTTAATAGGAATTGAAGTTAACAATGATTTGCACCGATAATTTTTACTTGACCCTAAATAATAATATATTTTTAATTAATTAACTTGAAAAAACTTATATTCAAATATAATTTCGTTATATAATATAACGTTTATACTCCAAAAATCTTACCAGGAACTACAACCACTGCCAAAGTCTAGTTATTGTATTCTATAAGTTAAAACAATCCCCAAAAAATTGCACATATGTAAATAAACTAGCAACAGCTGATTTCATAGTTCAAATTTAACATCATAGTAAATTAAAATGTCGCATGGAATGTTAATTGACATATTATAAAAATTATTTAGTCCCAGATTTCACATAAGATAAAAATGATGAAGAGTGCCATTTTCAATTATTCAAATTCTGAAACCTTCTGATGTATAGATTTAGCCTCAGTAAAATTTTTGTTTTTATTGCAAAATATGATTAATATTTTACTATTTCATATGTCTCTATAATTTATTTTAATTAAGTGTATCCTTTTTATAAGTAATGTATGAATTGAATAAAATAAGCAAATTACTTAAAACGAGAATTGTAACAATTTATGATTTTTAACGTTATAGAGTTATTATCAGGCTTTAATTGTGTTAAATACATTGATGGCGATTTTAAGGTCTCGCATATGTGATAAAAAACGCATTCTGACCTATATTCGTGTAGCGAGACATTCGCATCACTGTTGCAGTCTGTTCAGTGTTATGTTTTGGTAAATATCAAATCTTGCATATGTGCACATAACGCGAACATATTATATTTTATATAAAACTAAATAGTTAATATAAAATTAATAATTAAAATGAATACAGAATTAAATGAAATGGTAAAAATGTTAAAAATTTCAAAATAAAACACTAGAATTTTACTTTTTTCTTTTTTTTTTGAAATTTTAATTTTTGTTTACATGTAATTATGATGTATGATTGCAAATATTAGTTGAAATTTCCAATGAAAGTCCACAATAGTTCTCTTATTTTACTGGTAACACTATTTTCTTTGCTGGCCGAAGTGTGTGTCCAGTATACAACTACTGGCCTAGATCGAGAAAATAGTGTGGTTGTTTTGCATACATTTTGATCAGTATAGGCCAGCAACGTCCTATTTTTTCGCATACTTGCTAACCACCGAAAACGTCTAATGTGTATGAACTGTATAAATATATAATAGAAATAGAATTAAGTAGGGTAAGTCATATATAGTCTTAGTCTTAATTTGTTTTCGGTTTTATAAACGTATAAAATATCAAATTATTTGAAAATTAAATTTATTATTTTTTAGTAGAATTAAAAAAAAAAAATAAGAGAGTAATTTCGTAATAATTTCACGGAGAAAACAATTACAGCTTGAAATTGTACATTGTATATATTTATAATGTTTATTGTATGTTATAAATTGTTTTTAATATCCAATTAATTATGTTACTCTAGGAAATCAAACATTTACCTAAATAAATACTAAAGTAATTACTTTAGAAATTTTCGTATTAATTTTTTCATTATCTTTATATGAAAACTTAATAATTTAAATTAAATAAAAATAAAACAGTATCAATTTAAAATAAAACTATTATCTTTAACTTGGTTCTTTTTTACTTTAATAAAATTACGTCTATAATTTTAAACAAAAATATTTTATATATAATTTTAATAATTTATTGTTATAATGATTAACATTTTTCAAAAATAATTTTATTTTTGAAACGAGCTAATTGGTCAATTGTTAAATAAAACATATTTTTAAACAAAATTTGATTTTTAAAAGTTTTTTATTTACACCAATATTTGAATTATATTCTATAATTATCTTTAGGATACAGAAGTAAAAACTAAATTTTTTTAAAAAAGAGTATTATTTAACAATTGACCAATTGATCAATTTTGGAAACAAAATTATTATATAATTTTAGAAACATTATATATATATAAATCAGGTGTAATTATACGAGTATTCTTATGAAATAAAATGATTGATCGGAATTAACAACACTGTTTTTCAAATAAAACAAAAAAGACATTTGCGAAAATTTCTTTATTCAACGTCTGTCAAGTCTCGTTCTCTCCGGCAAAAACAACCATGGCGACAGGAGTAAGTAAAATTTTGGAGTAGATGTAATTTAAAAAAATCTGCAACATCTTACATATTAATTTGTTGAAATAATAAAAGAATTGCCATATATTATACTGCGATTAAACTCGATAATAAATTTATTCTTTTTATTGTAAAATAGACACTTTATACCTACCCTGAAAATTTCCGTGCATATAAAGCACTAATAGCCGCTCAATACTCAGGAGCCCAGGTTAAAGTAGCTGAGAATTTCGTATTTGGGGAAACTAATAAGACTTCAGACTTTCTTAAGAAATTTCCAAGCGGCAAAGTAAGTTTATTGGTACAAGCATGCTTTTTTCAGTGACATCATCTTTATTTTCCGCTAGGTTCCAGCTTTCGAAACTGCAAACGGCAATTACCTTTCCGAATCAAATGCAATTGCTTTCTTCTTAGCTAATGAACAATTGCGTGGTGGGAACTGTCCTTTTGCACAAGCTAAAGTTCAGCAATGGCTTTCGTATGCAGATAATGAAATTGTTCCAGCCTCATGTTCATGGGTTTTCCCGTTGTTGGGAATTATGCCGCAACAGAAGAACAGTACCGCAAAACAAGACGTAACTGCTGTACTTGATCTGTTAAATAATAAATTGGTTGAGTCAACATATTTGGTTGGAGAACGTATCACTTTAGCTGATATAGTAGTTTTTACATCTCTCTTACACGTTTACCAATATGTTCTTGAACCGAGTGTAAGGAGTGGATTTGGCAACGTGAATCGTTGGTTTATTACAATACTTAATCAACCACAAGTTAAGCAGGTTATTAAGAATTATGTATTATGTGAGAAAGCTATTGTGTTTGATCCAAAAAAATATGCTGAATTCCAAGCTAAGACTAGTGGCAAACCACAAGTGAACAAACAGGAAAAAACTGAAAAACCTGTTCCTAAAAAAACAGAAAAAGTTAAGGCAGCACCTGTTGAAGAAATGGATATTGCAGATGAAGCTCTTGCGGCCGAACCAAAATCCAAGGATCCCTTTGATGCGATGCCCAAAGGCACATTCAATTTTGATGAATTTAAACGGTGTTATTCTAATGAAGATGAATCTGTTTCCGTTCCATTCTTCTGGGAAAAGTTCGATCCAGAAAATTACTCAATTTGGTTCGGTGAATATAAATATAATGATGAACTCACTAAAACTTTTATGTCTTGCAATCTTATAACTGGAATGTTCCAACGTCTTGATAAAATGCGCAAACAAGCATTCGCATCCGTTTGCTTATTTGGTGATGACAATAACAGTACTATTTCTGGAGTGTGGGTATGGCGCGGACACGATTTAGCATTTACACTTTCTTCTGATTGGCAAATTGATTATGATTGTTATTCATGGAAAAAACTTGATGCCAAATCTGAGGAAACAAAGAATTTGGTGACACAATATTTTTCTTGGACCGGCGCTGATAAAGGTGGTCGCAAATTCAACCAAGGCAAAATCTTCAAATAAATAGATCTATTTCATATAAATGGCAATAACAAGTGTCTTTGCAATCCAAACCCATACATTCAAGTTAATATGCCTTTTTGTACGAACAGTTCCATTAAAAATTGAACTTCTATTTATTTTATATTATATTTGGGAACATTGCCAGCAATGTAATTTGCTCAGCGTTTTTTTTTTTTTCATAAAATAAAAACCATTAAAAAAACAGCAGATGTTACAACAGTTTTTATATATTTATATTCATATTTATTTTTAGTGTTTTAATAACAGAATAAATATTAATATTATAACTTGGATAAGATCTAATTCAATATGTTTTTAGTTTTAAATGAAAAATACAAAATTATCTTGCAGATTTTTATAACTCAATTCTTTATTGAAAAGTTTTGATATATATGTATCAAATGCAACTTTAGTGAATCTATTTTGCTTTGATCACCAGCGGACCAACGTTATCTCCTGTTACATTATTATGTTTAGTATGACTTCCGTCGCAGTAAGGCCACTAAAAATATAAAATATAAAATATTTGTTAATGGTAGATCCTTCAGTATGCTATACTAAAAATACATTATTGGTTTTCCAACAGCGACAGAAGGCAGCCTTTTCTGCTATATTTTCTATATCAATCATGTCCACAACTTTAGCCTCATGTTTTCTAACCTTCTGATTACAGCGACCACTTTCACCACATTTCCTCGCTGCGGGACAAAATGCTAAATAAGAAATGTAACCTACTCCGGCAAGAACAGCTGTAGGTGGTATTAAAGTAACCCAATCCCTGACTAAAAAATAAAAAAATTTCTATTTATTAATATTTCATGATCTTTTATAATTAGTAAAATTATATAAAAATTTATGTTAGATTTTATTTAGATTTTATTATCTATAAATGCAATCATATACCGACAACACTTGCCCGATATCAGACCACACATATTTTTTGCGAAGCTAAAAAAACAAAAACAAAAAACTTGCAGCTACAAGAACAACTAGTTTTGTTTTCACTTTATTTTTTGTACTTTGATAGCCAGTGCATGTTTTGTTGCATAATAAGTGCAGACAAATGTTGTTAAGGTATATTAAACTAATTTATATTAAATAATTTTGAATAATTTGTTAATTTACAATTGAACTAAATTCTATAATTTTTCAAAAGGAATGTGTAGTAATAATTTTAAATCTATTTTAATTAAATGTGTATAAAGAGACCAACTTACATGATAATTTAAACCATCCGGTAAAAGAGTCTGGTATTGGCAAATTTGATAAGTAATTAGGTATTGTTGATTTAACAAGACTCGAAACCCCTTGCATTTTCTATTTTTTATATTTACAATACGTATAAAATGCCGTAGAAACTAGCACTATTAGTATTTTATTTTATTTTATTATTCCTACATTCTCATGTTTGACACATCAGTAGAAAGTTTTGGATGCGTTCACAATACTTTTTTAAAAGTTTTTATAAACAATGTCTCAACTTCACAAATACTGAAAAGCGACACGGTTTTCAAGATAATAATAATCATAGACATTGCAATTTAATGAATAATTTTCAACTATTCCAACTATATCGACTATTTTTCTGCTAAGATATATGCTGACACAGTTTCAATTTAAAAATATTAGATTGAACGGCAAACCGCTTAATGCTTTTTTATACAAAAACTAACAGATTGTTTTCAAATTGTGGTGCAAATCAAGAAAAAATTGTTTTCTTCAATGTTTTATTTCTTAAATAGAAATTAATTTCTTAATAAAAATAAACAATAATTGTGAGAATCTTAAAAAACGTACATGTATGCTAGGTATTGGGTTAGTAGGGTACTCATGTTTATCAATGATTTTCTTTTAAAGCGGTTTAGTGCAGTTGCAGAAAATAAATGTCGAAGATGAGGATTTGAATGCAACTTAAGTCTCTCTAGGAATTTTGGTGTATATTGGCGAATTACTTCTTTAATAGTTAATAGATTTATTATAGATCTTTTTATAGTTTTTTGTAGGTTGTCGGAGAATTTTATTTTGTATTTTCTGAATTTATTCTATATTTCTATTACACGCTGAACAACACAGTTCTATATCATAGCTCTAAATTGGCTTTAATATTGATTTGTAAATAAACAATTTATTATCGACACAGTTAAGCGTTGTGATTTAGTTACTAGAAAAATTCTATATATTTAAGATTTAATTGGCATCTTTTGGCTTCAATATGACTTGTCCACGTGAGCCTTCTATCTACATGTATTCCCAGTTATTTCACGAAAAGTGATTAAGCAACATCCACATTATTGGTTTTAATTACAGGGAATTACTTCCTGTAAGTGACTTCCTGGAAAGTGATTAAGCAACATCCACATTATTGGTTTTAATTACAGGGAATTACTTCCCTGTAATTAAGTTACTTGAACGCATTTAGTTTCATTAAACTTGATTCTTCATTTAGCAAGCCACTTTTCAATCATATCAAGATATTTAGATAAATTTTGTGATGCTATAGCGCTATATTTTGGCGATTAAAAAAGTTTTTGTTGGTTGAGTTGATTATCTTTAGATTAAATGATGACTACATGATAATTTCTAGAGTATTGAGTTTGTTCTATTATTTCCATCGTTTCAATTTCCATGCATAATTTCTATACTACATTGAAATATAATTCTATAGTATGTAATATTTATGTGTGTTTCATAAAGTGGTAAAGTTCTATAAATATTTGGTGTTATTACATTACAACTTCAATAACATATCTCATCTCATCATTTTTTCGAATTCCGTAGCACAACATTTAACATTTAGTTCATTTTACAGTTTTAATTTTACAACTTTTAAGAAAGAATTGCAAAGGGTTCTTAAGACGTTTGTCATTTTGTCACTCTACTTATTAGTACGTTATTGAGTTACCAAGGAACGTATGAATGCCTCTAATATGCTAATGGTTATATCGGTATCAAGACAAACAACAATTTCTCAATACTATTATGAATATATCTGTTGCAATTGTTTGTAATATCTATACTTGTGTACAAATATGCAAAGGGTTTGATAATATAATGCTGAGATAATGGAACACTTGACCCAAGTTGATTTTAAGTACTTATTGTACCTGTGTTAAATTAATCAAATTTTGACAAATAAATACATGTGCTCAGAAGAAGTAATACTGCCACACTAATTAATGCTGCATGACATACATTTTCTATGCAAGATTATTTCAATAAAATAATAAATATCCAATTACATTTTTGCGTTATCAACAATTAGTTTTAAATATTTTTTTTTAAAACGTTTTTCGAAAAGTAGCAAACTACAACAACAAAAATTCTTTTTTATACTATTTTAATTAATTCAATTTTTGGCTGACCATTTAGCTGTTTGAATATTGTCAAATACCTATCATCCGTGGTCTTGGAAATATTTCTTATATTTAATTATTCGTAAATAGTTTTTTGAGACTGTAAGTACCAGGAATCGAACTCGTGTCCTGCCAAATTTGAAGCTCAGTGTTAGCGGTGCTTAATAAATTATTATGTGTATTATTTCATACTTTTATTCTATTATATTATGATAATTTAAAATATAAGCAAACATAATTTTATAATTCTAATTATAAATAATTTTAATTAGATATATATCAAATTTAAAAGTAATAAAAAGTTAATGTGTATTATTCTAGTGCTTCGTGTAAAATAACATCTTTTGGTATAAGGATTTTTCATACACTTTTCTACATATTTATGTATTTGCTACACTTTTCAAAATGAATGCAGAAACACTAAATTTTTGGTACAAGAAAGAAAAGCATAAAAAAACCGAAAATGTTGGAGTTAAAAAGTTGTTCAACGAAAAAAGAAACAGCGATCGGTGAAAAAATTTAAACAATATATTTTTAAGAATTATTTTATTTAATGTGTGTAGATGAAGCAAGGAAAGTGTTTTTAAATTAAAGAAGATTTGGAATATATCTTAATACAAGGCTGAAAAATCGGATAAAATATTAAAGAAAGTTATATGAATAATTGAAAAAATTGTGCTAATTTCCTGGTAAAATGCTTTAATGTTTAAGATTTTTTTGATAAATTATCTAAAATAAAAGGAACAACATTTATTAGAATATAGTAAATAGAAGTGTGAAAGTAGATGCGACACTGAACAGTTGAATAAAGTACAACACGCCCAAAAATCCAGTCAAGCATTTCGTATTCAACAGCAAACAAATGTTAAAGAAATAAAGAAAAAGCGAAATTAAAATTATAGAAAACAACATAAATGTCTCTTTAATAAAATTGATTAATTAATTAATTTGCAATACTGTTGAAGTAAAAAAGCAATAATAAATTTTGTGTAATAGTTTGGTATCAAAATGACTGAAGAACTGAAAGTGGTGTTGAGACGTAGCGAACACTCTGGCTTTGGATTTTCTTTATTGGGAACGACAGGTCCACCCCATGTTATATTTGACATTGTAGAAAATTCACCAGCTGCGGATTGTGGAGCGGTAAGTTTGCACATAAGAATATTAATATTAAATATATTATATAAAATTCTAAAATACAAAATAAATTAATATTAATAGATTATTCATAATTGATTGGTTTATGCTTAATAATGTTTTGATAGCAGTGCATGACTTCATCCTTTTTGATGACGACAGTATGCAGTAATCAGATTACATATTTTATCCGAAAGTCATAACATCATTTTTATGAAATATATCAATAAATTTTATGTTTATATTTCAAACTTTTATATAATATGAATTAGTTTGCATACATGTTTTTTAAAGTTAAATTTTGTATAAAATTCCGATCAATTAATTCCGATCAATTTTTGTTAAAAATTTTTATTTTAAATTAAAATGTTTAATCTAGTGAAATAATGTTTAACCGTAATCTGTTACCTCAAATTTTAGCATTTAAATTACTAGTAATAGGACTACATCTAATCTTAATCGATTAATGAAATCTAGTAAGATTCTAGTATTTACTCTGCTTGATTTCTCTGGTAATTGGGAAGTATGTAGAATGCAAATATGCTGTGCTTTTTTATTTACAAACACCCAAATGAGAAGTTTCACCAAATTTTGCTACTATTGTTGTAGTCGTTGTGCAGTCAAACCTTGGCCTGTAAGAAAATACAAAAAGATGAGCTTGTTTAATTAGACATTACTTTTGTTGATGAATTCTTATTTAGTTCACCAAATAAAGATTCACCTTCTTGAGTTTCAAATACGCCGCTAGTAAGCCATATCGATCGGATGATAGGTTGGAAAACCACCAAAATTGTTGAGCATGAAAATCAAATACAATACGCGAATGCAACTAGACACATCAAGATACTAAGCAATATCTGAGGTATACTGCAAAATGCAGCTAGTGCATCATCTGGAAGTTGAGTGACAAGCAGATAGTTTTAATCTCATTAGAGTTTCTTCCAATAAAATATTATTAACCCTATGACCTGTAAGAATAAATCGTTGACTCGTGGGTTCGCTGTTATCATTATGTGTCAATTATTTACATATCAATAAAGTCGCAGTACCCTTGGAACTTTTTGGGTGACCCTTACGAATAAGTGAAAAGCAAGTTGGCCAGAACTTGTTTCCTTTTGGGAAAACATAAAATACAACAAACGCCAAGCACATATATTTGTATTCCTGATTTTGGTGACTGACGAACGACACCTAGTTGTCTGTGAAAACAAGTAGTTTCGAGGGATAGATGCTGTTTTGTTTTAAAGCGTTTGTAACTGTTAGAAGGTTATCTGAAAATAGACGAGGAACATTGTTGATAAACTTTTGGTACGTCTTACTAAGCTTTGATTTAGTTCGATTTATTTTTTTTTTTTATTCATTAAATTGCATAAATACTTAGAATCAAATCGAAAAATTTCGTTTCGCAGGGAACCCAACTGACTGCTTAGATACTGCTTATGGGAAAATACCATGTAATATGTTTAACTTGAATACCCAATAACCAAAACAAAGCCAGGTCTTATAAGTTCCAAGATTTTATTGATATTAAAAAAAATGTTGATTTAATAAAACGATGAAGCTGTTGAGCTTGCTCAACCATAATTTATAATTCTCTTCGTTTGTAAAGAGAAAATCTTACAACTGAGCATTTTAAAAACAAATCAATCGATATCAAATGGCCATAAGTAGTGAAAAGCCACTGTTTATGTTAGTTTGGGCGTAAGTGAAAGAGATGGTTGCTATCCGTTGCTGTTTTTGAACTGTGTCGAAGTTTACCACAAAGGTACAATAAAGGTACTGTGGTACCGTGGGCAGTACTGTCATACACATCATATTGGAACCAACTAAGCCTAAAATACAACATCAAACTCTTGATTATAATTATATAGTGGCATTCATGGACATAAAACATAATCTCACTCGATGTTTCAGTGTACGGTATATTGATAGCCAAGCTCGGCATTTACATTCAACTAAAAAGTTGCAGTTCAATTGGGCCATGCTGGATATTAATAAAAACAGATCACATATAAGAATTAATCCTACATAGTACGGAAGAAAAACATTATTGTGGAATTAATTTTTTCCATGCAATATTACTGGTTGAAAGTTATTGCATCATTTTTATATGTGTTGCTGGATACGTATGGAAGCTTTATAAGATAAATATTTCTAAAATACACCAGTTTTAGATACATATGTTTCTTATTATAGTTATAATATACACACATTAAATAGTCAAAAACTGACAAATGCTCCTATTTTCAAATAACAAAAACAACAATTTAATGAATCATAGCGGAAAACAAAATTTCTCTTTAATTCAATTAGACTACTTAATTTTGATCTATTGACTTATAAGACAGAAAAAACTTTCAAAATGACGACGTTTTAAAGAAGAATTTTAGGTAACTTCACTAAGAGAAAAATATAAATATCAGAACAAATTTTTTTTTAATTTAAATAATGCTTTTTAGGATTTTTGCACTCTTTTTAAGCCGTTTTAATATCAGAGACGAGTTGACTTTCAGTTCTTTTGATTTACTCCAATTTTATTGGCATTTCAATACGTAAATAACTCGTACTCGATTGATTATTACGCATAAAATAACATAAAATAAAGTTGGTTGATTTGAAATTGTCTTATACATATTTTTTTATTTACAAACTGTTGGGTGCATTTTCAGTGTTAATGAGATCGTTCTACCAAAAAATACAATATTTTTAAAACGATTCATATATGTAGCTTAAGTCATATATATCAGATATTATTCCATTAAATAACTTTTAATTTGAAGCCTATTATGACATTGTGCTTTTTTAAGCTAGTGGCGTGAATTCGCCTAATAGCCGGTACAGCGGCCAAAAGAGTTCTATTGTACCAATGACATTGTGCTTAAATAGATGTCAAATTAAGTTGATTTTTTTTAAAATAGTTTTTTTTTATGTAGATTTTTCTTTGGCACCATATCGCGGTTATATTTCCGTTCACGGCATACGGTTTTCCGTTTCTTGGACTAAAGAAACATTTTTGGCCTTTTTGCCGAATAAGTCTTACACTATATAAAAATATTTTAAGATGTAGTTTTTCTAATATAAAAGCGTTTTTAAAAACATAATTTTTTCAAGTAACACCATCTTTGCTTCATCGTATTTGTTTAGTTTCAAATCGAAATCATACCTACCATTTAGAAAAAACTCAATATAGGCCTATGATACATACAAAGTAGATCATACAAAGTAGAATTAATCGATTGAACAAATATCTGTAACATAAAATTGCTGAAAATCTCTCTCTAATAGTATGAGAGCAACAGAATAAACCTCAGGATGTTGTGCCTGAGGTTGCACTTACGTACTATATATTAGATAATCTACAGATATCAATCAGTGTTATGATGTTTAATAAATTAGGTTTGAATGTGGAATAATAACCGAGAATAATAACGAAAACATTTTGAAAAAATAAATTTAATATAAAATTATTGCAAATAATTTAATATTTTCAGTTTTACTTTATATATTTAAGAATTTTTCTTGTTATATTTTAGGTTGAAGCTGGTGATGTAATTTTAAAAGTGAATGGAACCGATGTACATCGATATACAACGAAGGAAGGTAAATTTATATAATGGTAAACGGACAAATTAGAGTAATTTTTTAATTATATGTATATTATTTTAGTTTTAAAATGTTTACGCTTATCTGATGATCTCGTTACTTTGGAATTAAGACGAGGTAATAAAATGTAAATTATGTATTTCTTATAAATAATTTCTTATAAATCCCGTTTTCAGATCCAAAATTGAAAGCTCGTATAAAGGAACAGTTAGCGAACACAACAAGTCCACATTATGTTGAAATTGAATCTCCAAATATATATGAAAGATTGTCACCAAATAACTCACAGGCAATTAATGAATATGAACTGCACATCGAAAATATGAACACAAACATAAGTCCAAATGCTTCTTCTACGACGGTACGTTATAAATCACCAACATCCTTGCCGACTAACCGCCCCACGAACCCTGCAAATCATAGTCGCAGCTCCTCTACTTCATCTGCTAATATGCAATTCGTTGAAACAAATCAATCTACATCACCTACATGTCGTCCTTCACGCATTCCAACCGCTCTAAAATGTCCACAAAAATCACCAATTCAACATTCACCTCAACATAAACGTCTACGACCTTCTCAAATTCCAACAAAAGCTTTACAAACATCTCCTGGAGCAAATGGCAACGGTGCGTCATCTGCAAATACACATAATTTACAACATTCTAATAGTTATAGTGGCAGTACTAATAACACACAACAACAAGAACAAAAGGAACGAGATACAGAACCAATATCTGCACCACCGCAGTTCGCTAAAGCACCTCGTTTTGAAGCGTATATGATGACAGGTGATTTAATTTTAAATTTATCAAGAACTCCACAAACCAGCAATATACTAACCACTCATGCCAAAAAGGTAAATAACAAAAATTAATTAAAAATATTATACTTTTTTGATGAGAAATTTTGTTTTCTTTAACATAATTTAAAGATTGATAGCTTACGAGATTCTCCAAATCGTGTTGGTAAAAGTTCTCGAACTAATGGAGCCCTAGCACCACGTGCATCTGGTGAATCGTCTCCAACTTCTTCTTCATCTGTTGATTCTCCTACACATACGACAAATTCTGGAGAGTTAGCTAGTTTGCAAAAACAGCAAAAAATAAAACAAAAGCAGCACATAAGTCAGAATAAGTTATTACAGCAAAGGGATAGCATTAATAATAGCTACAATAATAGCAATAGTGAAGGTGATCGACCATATAGAAAAGATTCTTTAACAAATGATACACTTTTGTTATGCGAGGATCTAGAAAAGGATGAAGATGAAGTAGGAGATTTGTTGGAAGAAGAAATACATACTGATATTTTGTTGGAAGAAAATAGTATTCATTGCCATAACCAACGTCGCATACGTTATCGTCAGGGACGCAATTGCAAAGAGAATGAATTTGAAGAAATTGTTGGTGACAATGAGGAGGATCAAACTCAGTATGATATTACGAATATTGAAACATATAACAGCGGAGGAATTACTCATAATATACACGAAGAAGCGAGCGATAGACATTGTCTTGTAGATGCTTATAATGGCGATGAAGAATTAACAGAAAATGTAGATTTAACTACAAATTCATTTGCGTCTTTGTCAACTAAACATCGTTTGCGAAATTTAAAGCAAAAGGTGTATCCATTACGACAGAAATTAGATGAACACAAACGAGTAGGTAGCGATTCTGTAGACTATTCAAGGTCACCACATTATAGAACCCATGGTTCGGGATCTTCATCATCATCGGCAACAGTAAAAAGTGATGTGATTAATATAAATACATCACAGGATGAAACATCCTTTTCAGTGCCCACATCACCAATTTCACTATCTACACCGCTTTTAGAAAAAGAAACATCAAATTCAGTGCCCACAAGTCCGGAACCATCTAGTTTAGGAGCTGTTGGTGGTGGAAATCGAATTATGTGTACTGGTATAACTGCAACACATGATACAAGTGGCGTAGTACGTCGACATAATGGTATTGTACGGAAATGTGACTCTGCCGGTTTTAGAACCAGTAAATCTGAAGATCATTTGCAACAAATACAACGTGAAGGAATTGCTGCCGTGATACCTATTGATATTGACGAAGATGTTAATAGTTCTTTAAACACTCTTTTGGATACACGGCAAGACTCAGAGGACTCACAGGTTAGTTAAAAATCATTATGTGTATTTAAGTTAAATTTAAAAAATTGTTATTAAAAATTGTTAACTTTACTTTTTAATTCTCAAATTTTTTTTTTATATTGCATAAAATGAAACTGGATGTAATTGGAAGAGTTTTTGAGTTTAGTTTTTCTTTTGATTTTGTGATACTTGGCTGGTGACAGAAATAAAAATAGCATTATTTATCATTTTCGTTATTATATCTTGTACTAGAGTTTCTAAATTATTAATTTCTAATAAAATATCATTTAAAAACAAATAAACTTATAAGAAATTATATTCTATAAAAACTTGAAAACCATGTGCGAAATCTACTAAATTAGCAACAAAAATTTTAAAGCAAACAGATTGTGAAACAACAAAACAACAAAACAACAAAGTGTGCATATATATGTGAACATATAGTATTTTGAAATTAATCATTTTTAATACAAATCTATTTTTTAAATAAATTTATTGTTTTCTGTTATTTTCAATTAACAAAATGTTTATAAGTTTTACCTCAGAGGTAAAATATGCCTGAGAAACATTTTTATTATTTTTTAAATACCTTTTTTTCTTTGTTGTTGTTTTTCTTAATTCTAGTTTATACTTTATTTGCATTGTATTTGTATCTGTTTTTTAGACATCGTCAAGTGCATCTACAATAATTGTTAAAAATATAAAGTTAAGTTTAGGTGCTAATTCTTCGCCGAGTACTTCACTCGACCAACACGATATATCTGCAAAACATCGCCAAAAATTGAAAACGTTGGTTCCACTGAAATGTTCAGATGAATCCAACCCAATCTATGATTGTGATAACCTGAAATTATCAACAATAATAACAGCAACACCATTGACTATTGCGACAAATACAACTCCAAACAGAATTAAATTATATAAAAAGGTTAAAACTACACACACCTAAAAAGTTAAAAACTTAATAATGAACTCTAGAGTTAGATTTTAATTTACAATAGATTAGTAAATTTGCATGTTACTTTACCATACAGCTAAAAATAAGTTAAGCACTTACTTTAATAATTTAATAATAATAATACAATATCTTGGATTATAATTATTAAAACGCTACCTTAAAAAGTTGTACTTACTAAAATTATGTATTTAAAAAAAAAAACAATATAAACATGCTATAAAATCGGATGTCGAAAGTGAGGCTATGCAATAATTATTTAGTATTAAAATTAAAGTAGTTTAGATATATAATCAGAACTAGTTAAAACCTACTTTAACAAGTTGGAGTTAAATAATATTTATGCTTAGTATAAATTTAGTTTGACAAAATTCATTTAATTTGTATGATAAAATATTAAATATGTTATAATTTGTTGGTTTACATTTAAAATTCATATTTTCGCAGGACTCGAACCGCGATCGTATAGTTTGGACTTATAATGCTCCGCTTCCACCACATCAATTGATACATCAGCAGTATGTAACACATTACGGTCAGACGTCTTCACCAAATTCCCATTCAAGTTCTTTAAGCTCTTCACCACAAAATTCGGCTGGAAGTCCAGCATCGCCAACTTCAGTATCCAGTAGCGTAATGTCATCTTCTGGTTCGAAGGGAGCAATTGGAATAAATAGCAACTTAAATGGCAATCATTTATTACAACCACAATTGCAACAACAGCAAGGTACGACAAATACAAATGGCATAGCGACGAATACTCCAACATCAACAACTGGTACTTCACAAATTGGTTTGTTACAATGCCCTATTAATGGTGTTGGTGGTAATAATGTAGGCATTGGTTTAGTTAGTGGTATGAATAGTAGTGGTGGTGGTTGTGGTGATCATAGTGTTTCCGAAGCAATTTCAAATATTTCAAGTCCTGATTATCAAGACGATGATAATTTATTAAGTTCTCGCGATCTTTTAGGCGGAATGGTTCTTAGTGATCCAAGTGATTCAGACTCAACAATTTTAGTATCTGATGCTGCCTTACAACGTCAACAACAGCAACAACAACAAAAATTCCAACAAAAATCACAGCAGTCGGAGCATAGGTTAATAATACAAGTACGTGGCGTTGATAGTAGTAATAGTGCCTCCCCACGTTCAGTTTATTCTGAGTTAAAAGACTCTGAGGATGAATTGGCTACACTTACTGAAGAACCACCGACTACAATTTTGGCAACTGTTGGTGGCGGACAGAACGATGTACGGGACCGGGACTCTTCACCTCCCGTTTCAGATGATGGCAGTGATGTTGAATCGTTACACTCATATCACTATTCACCTAAGGCTGTAGATATGCCTTCTGCGATAAGGTTGGCAAAGAGGCTATATTCTCTTGACGGATTTAAAAAAAGCGATGTATCGCGCCATTTAAGCAAAAAGTAATATTCTCGCTATTTGCATATAAATAAAAATAATTTATCAGTATTACTTTTTTAGCAACGATTTTAGCCGGGCTGTAGCAGATGAGTATCTAAAATACTTTAATTTTGAATATAACACATTAGATCAAGCGTTGCGAGAGTTTTTGCAACAATTTTCTCTTTCTGGTGAAACACAGGAACGAGAGCGAGTTTTGGTGCATTTTTCAAAAAGATTTTTAGATTGCAATCCACAATCTTTTAATTCCCAAGGTAATTCATTACAACATATTTTTTCCGCATATATAACAATAAAACATATTGTATTTTACAGATGCAGTCCATACGTTGACTTGTGCAATAATGCTGTTAAACACTGATTTGCACGGTCAAAACATTGGAAGAAAAATGACATGTACAGAATTCGTTGATAATTTAGCAGAGCTTAATGATGGCGAAAATTTTCCCAAAGACGTATTAAAACATTTATATCAAGCAATTAAAGCACAACCTTTACAGTGGGCATTGTAAGTAATGCAGTTGTGAATAATAAAACTGAAAACTTTAACCCGTTTTATTAAATCTGTTTTAGGGACGATGACTCGCCTGACTTACAAAAGCAGCGCAATGAGATTATTAGTTCTGGTAATACTTGCTCTGTAGGACAAAATCCATTCCTAGACTTACCTGAGTCTTCATCCGCTATAGAGTATAAAAAAGGTTATGTCATGCGCAAGTGTTGTTTTGATTCCAATTACAAGAAAAGTATTGTATTTTTAAATATTTTAGTTTGTTTAATAAATAATAATAATAATAATAATAATTACTTAGCTCCATTCGGAAAGCGTTCGTGGAAAATGTTTTATTGTACTCTAAGAGACTTAGTATTATTTTTACATAAGGATGAGCATGGTTTCCGTAAAAATCAAGTATGTGTTATTAATATTAATTAATAATTGAAAAAGTAAATGATTTGATAAGATAATAAATGATGATTTAAATTTTGATTTTTATATCTAGATGTCAGATAATTTACATAATGCTATTCGTATTCACCATGCATTAGCGACTAAAGCGACAGATTACACAAAAAAGCAACACGTATTTCGTTTACAAACTGCTGATCAAGCGGAGTATTTATTCCAGACTAGTGATTCAAAAGAACTGCAATCGTGGATAGAAACAATAAATTTTGTTAGCGCAGCCTATTCAGCTCCACCACTTGAGGGTGGTGTTGGTAGTCAAAAACGTTTTCAACGACCATTACTGCCAAGTACACATACAAAGTTTTTATTGGTATGTTGAAGAGATGCAAAAATTTCTTTTAAAATTTTTAAAGTATAAACCTATTAAACATATTAAATTAAAATATTAAAATATAAAAATTTTAAATTTTAACAGAAAGAACAGTTAGAATCACATGAACAACAGTTAGGACAATTAGAAAATGCTTTGACAGAACATAAGAAAAGTCTTATTCCAACTAAAGGATTGCCTTTACAGAACTATAAGGAAAAGGAAAACTATTTACAATATGAAGTATTTATAATATTTAAAAAAATTATTCAGATTAATATTTTGCAATATTTTTTTTATAGTTGCGACGTTACAAAACATATGTAACTATACTCCATACGAAATTACTTACCGATCAACAACAAAATGAACTGCAAATATCAAGCGTCGAAGAGTTAGATACTTTTCCAATTGGTGGACGGCTTCAACAACAAGAACCAAATGCAAATAGTGTTATATTACAACAACAACAACAACAACAGCAGCAGCAGCAGCAACAACAACAATCACAATCAAAAAATGCAAGCAGGTACAATAATCGTAATACCATTAATCGTTCTGAGGCTGCTGCACAACAACAGCAGCAACAGGACCTTGGCTGACGTGTAATGGGAGTTTTCTCAGCTTGTGTGATTTAGTTTGTAAATTAATATATCTTAATTTTTATTTCAATTATTTCATACATATAAATTTTATGGCTTTTATTCACTATTAATAAGTGTACTGCTCGAATTTAAATTAAAGACGATGATTTTGTTGCATTGCTTTATATATACAGAAATTCATTTTGTATTTTACAAAGTAAATGCTTTATAGATCCAAATAATAGTTAACTTCTATTGCATTAAAATTTTTTATTTTAAAATACATATATAACATACAATTATCTGATTGTATAAATACAAAAGTGATACTACTCAAAATTTTTCTTTTTTGATTATATAAATATATATATAATTTATATATAAATATATATTTAATTTTCAATTTATCTCTCATATCACCACCAAATTAGAAATATTTAGTTGAGTCACTTTTGAGGTGGATTGCGTATATTTTATATAGTTTTTCATTACTATTTCCAATTACTTTACTTATTAAAAATTTTATTTATCACATACTACTTACAGTTTTCTTTACTTGAAATATTTGAAGTAGTTTTATGTATTTTTAAAATTCAGTATCTAATAATATTAAAGGGTTGTGAATTATTATGCATAACATAATCGTATTAGAAATTGCTACGATAAAAATGATTCCTTTCAAATCCTAAACAGTTTCCGTATTAAACAATTTTTAGGTTCTATAAACTCTCCGTTGAGAATCTGCAATGGAAATTAAAAGAAAACTAAGTAAGGATTTTATTTTTCATTAAACCCACAAGCGAGGAAAACTTAAAATAAATGTATTAAATGAACTTTTACCAGAAAAATGCATTTAATAAAATTAAAATCAAATAGAAAGAGGAAATAAGTTTGTTATTTTACACGACAAAGAAAATATATATATATCCAAATGATATAGAATAATAAATTACAAGTGCTTTGACAAAATAAAATATCTTTAAAAGTTTCTGAAGACTTTAAAATTTAATTAATAATAAAAAATATTTTACATTTTGGAAATGATCAAAATATTTAAACTCTTGAAATTACGTAAAAAATATAACATATTTCTAGATATTTTTGTTATAGTTAAATATTTTACACTGAAGAGTTAACAAAATATAAAATGAAGTGAATAACCACATACAACAAGCTTTACAAAAATAAATTTTTAAATTAAATATAGTTAAAATTATTATGCTGATATTATTGGTTTAAACTATTATAATCCAATCATATGAAAATATTTTATAAATATTTTTTTATCTGCTTTTCCAAAAATTTTATTTTATTTCTCGTATGTATAAATATTTAATTTATTTAATTAGTTCTAACTGTAATACGCTAAAAGCAATATATAATGCTTTATATGTATTATAATATTTCTAAAAATAATTTCGGTTACGTTTAATTATATATTTTTTACATTGTTGACGGCGCGAATCCATTATATCAAACAATTTGAGCGTAGTAAAAAAATCTAAATATACTTGACTTTTAAATCAAAACAATTATTAAACCAGATTGCTTCTAGATTACAATAAAAAGCTTCAAAAAATTAAATTCAAAATATATAATTAATTAACAATATTGGTTTATTGCAAAGACCACATCAATTATTTAAATTTTGTATATATTTATTTGTATATACATATATACACTTTTTGTATTATTATGAGTACCTAATAATAAAATATCTCTATATTTTATTTAGTTATTTTTCATTTTCTTTTTTTAAATATATTAAATGAGCATGTAATAAATATAGTAAGTTATTAAACTACTTCTTAATTTTTACATATAAAAATATTATTTTGCTATAAACAATTTAATTTTCTTTTAATTTGTTTAAATACTTTTTGTTTTTTCAGAAAAAAAGAAATAAAAAATTATTGACGGAGCGTGAGATAAATTAAATTTATATAATTGATACAAATTTGCTAAACATATTAAAAATATTTTAAGGCTGGTAAGTTAATGAAATTGAATTTCAAAAATTGTTTTGACTTTTTATTTTGATGTGTTATTATTCAAATATATATATATATATATATTTTCAGTTTAAAAAAACTCGAAGTAAATGCGTATTAATCAAGACAACTTGTTGGGTTATCTGTCCTTGATTACAATAAATTTATGTTTTTTTTTGTATATTGAAACTCATAACATTACCTAATTATCATTTAAAATGATAAAAAATTAATATAATATTGATTATAAAATAACCTTATAGTGTTAATTTTGTATTTAAATTTTTTGTTTTCATATATATTTTTCAATTTCATATATTTTCGAACAAATAAATATATAAATTTAAAGATTCTATATTCATTAATTTAACTACGATTTTTATTTAAACTTTTATGTTCCTTAGTTATTAGTTTATATTTTTTTACAACTGTTTTACTTAATAATAAAGTATACAACTATACTATTCATATACAACTTGTTTTTAAATAAATATAATGTGTGGCAAAGTCCATTTAGTTAGCATTTAAATATTATAACATAAGTTTATAATTTGTATTTATTTGAACACATTTTTATTTGTGCTCTATTTGTATTTAAAAATTTAATTGTTTATCAAATAAAATTTTAAATGTATAAATTTAATAGTTAACCATATTATACATATTGCAACTATTGTATTTTACAAAAATAATCCAATGATGTATTAAAAAATAAATGCAGTTAAAAATTAGATAAAAAACAATGAGAAATATTAAATTGTATTGAATACATTATAACTTTAAAAAGCATTTACATACAAATATTACATGTAAAAGTTATATTAAAACCAGAAAAACTCAATAAATACTTCCAAAATTAATATTATACATTTGTAATCTTGTAATAAAATGCACAGATAAAGAAATACAACTGGCTAGGCTGACGACATAGCCTAAATGGGCTGATATCTAATAAAGAAGCTAAGTAGCTACAGTTACTCAGGTAAACTTAGCAGATCAATATCTGCTAATACTTTTTCTAGTCTTAAACCTAAACGCCCTTTTTGAAAATCTATCTGATGTATTGAAGTTGTTACGCGATCTCCAATATTTAAATTTATGTTACGCATTTTGCTTATGTGTATTAGTCCATTGCGTTCTACACCAACATCAACAAATGCTCCAAAATGAGTAATATTCGTTACAGCACCTGAATAATAATAGAAATAATAAATCTGAATACATAACAAACTAATTGGATAGTTGATATATATAGCGATATAAATCGTTTTAAGAATTCAGATATATTTAAAAAATATTGTAGGTACATGAGGAAATGCAGTTTGATTCAGTAAGAATTATTGCTTAAGTATTAGTTATATTATTAGAAGGAAGCAAATCATTGATAGCACATAGTTAAAAAATATATAAAAAGCAAATTCACTAATCATTACAGACTTATATTATTCAAAAAGAATATAAATTTTTTATTGATTACCTGTTACCACATCCCCAATCGATAGATCTTTAAAATTTTTAATTCCTTGTTTAAAAAGCGGTCCTTTATTTAAATCTTGGCGATAATCCTGTAGCAAGTTACGTTTTAAAGCAACAAATACAATTTCCAACTAATAAATAAAGATCCAAATATAACTTGTATTTAAAGTTTTAAAATACTCTCTTACTCTTTCAATTGGAATTTTAAAGTCATTTGACAATTCTTTGAGATTATTGGATTTTTCATAATCTTTGATTTTTTCTATAAAACTCGGTTTACCAATATCTTTTAAATTTAATTTGCAAATAGATATTATTCTACAATCAAATAATAAATAAATTAAATTATTTATCAGAATAAATTTAATTTAAGAAATGTATGCTTACTTTTTTGCTATATTGTAACTTTCTGGATGAACCCATGTGCAGTCCAATAAATTCTGAACATTTCCACCAACACTAAGGGGTTCTATACGTACAAATCTATAAGAGTAACAAACAAAGAAATTTAGTTATAAGAAAAAAATTAGTATCGCGATTAATACAATAAATTGGTTTGGTCAAAAGACATTAAATACTACTGAGGGAAATTATATGGAGACACTTACGCGTTATATTAAACCTATTTTGAATAGGTAAATATTTTTTAATTTTTTAATCAACAGCAAATCTATCCTGATTTTATTTTTAACTGGTTAATGTAATACAAAGTTTCCTTCATGACATTGAACTTCACACATTTATTGTTAAACACAATTTCATCTGTAATTATGCTATAAGTTTGATCATCTTAATTTTAATTCTGTTCTACTGTGATCAATTTACACACTTACTCTATTCTATGAAGTTGTTTACATTTAGTCATTTTTTGTATTCTATGCATATGCATATATAGTTCATTAAAAAGGTAAACTCAATAGATAATTTGAAGAACGGAAGAACTACTCGGAATATTATAACAAAAAATTACACATATTAACTTACCCAGCACACTGTTGAAACGTCTTCGCACCTATTAGCTTTACTTGTAACAAGTCCTCTCTTGTTTTAAATGGTCCGTTTTTAAGGCGATGATCTATTATTTTTTGAGCTTTCTTATCGCCCAATCCAGCAATATGCCTGCATCCGATATTAAGATCAGAAATAAAAAATTTATATTTTATAAACTTACTTTAAAACACTGATACTGGCAGTATTAATATCAACACCAACATAACTAACACATTCACTAACAACTTCGTTGAGGGAGCCTGTTAGTGCTTTCTCATTAATATCATGTTGGTACATACCGACCCCAATATGACGTGGTTCAATTTTTACGTACTCGCTTAATGGATCATTTAGTCTTCTTGCAATGGAAACTTAAAAATAATTAATTTGTAAAAAATTAAAAATGAAATCAAATACATCGAATTATTGTATTGTATATCGATACACTTACCAGCACTTATTTGGTTAACATCCATTTTTGGAAACTCTTTCTTGGCAATTTCACTACAAGAATAAATAGAAGCACCTTGTTCTGACACTATGCTGTAACGTATAAATCTTGGATCTAATATATTATGGCAAATTAATTTTGAAAGCCACTCCTCTGTTTCACGACAAGCAGTTCCGTTACCTAATGCAATAACTTTGCAACTATTAAGAAAATTATTTAATTAAAAAATCACACATATTTCTGAAGTAATTACTTATGTTTTGTTAACAATTTCGTTAACTGTTCAGCATATATCGCAGGATCTTTATTTCTCGTGTGCAGATACATAACACCAGTTTCAAGAACTTCAGCAGTTTCAGAAATCATGGCATATTTACATCCATTTGTAAATCCAGGATCTATACCCAATATCTTTTCGCCTTTTAGTGGTGCACATAATAGAAGTTGTTTTAAATTTTTAGCAAACACTTCTATAGAAGCTTTTTTAGCGGTCTCATTTAAATCGGCACGAATTTGTCGCGATGTTAACAGTTGTACTAAATATTGAAAATAAATAAAACTTTCCATAAATATATTATTTTTTTTAAGGTAAAACATACATTTTTTGTTGTATGAGTCTTCAAATGACAATTCAAAAATCCGATCACGTAGATCATATTGGAGACCTTCATCCATAAATATTCTATGAATGTACCGTTTTATTTCTATTTTAAAATTTTCAGCAATTATTATTTTAACACTTAAAAATTTTTGTTTTTCGCCCCGATTTATAGCCAAAACTTGATGAGGTTTAATATGTCTTATATCAGACTGAAAATTGAAATAATTTTCATATTTACTTATATCAGATTTTGCATCCTTTTTAATTGTTGGCGCTTCCGTATTTTTGTTTAAAGTAGTTTTTGATTTTGTACTTGTTAGAAATATTTGAGTTGATTTTTGCCTTTGAATAAATTTTTTTTTATATATAATATATATAAAAACACAATTCAAAATAAACTTACAATTTTCTTAGTTGCTCTAAAACGCCAGTATGCTTACTTATAATATGGGATACAATATGTATTATACCGGCCTCTACTTTTATTTCATCATCTAAATTACTGTTATTACGATCAATATAGTTTCTTAAATATACTTTTGGCCCTTCTCCTAACAATAATTGATTCGCACATTTTTCTAAACCAAGTGCCTTAGCTCTATCTGCGAGTGTTCCCTTATTAGCTGGTTTATAAGGTGCATACTGAAAGTAATAATTATATAAAAGAATTTAAACTACTTCTCATGCTTACCAAGAACTCTAGTTCTTCCGGTGATTTAGCACACATCATTTCTATGCGTATTTCTTCATTAATTATATTATCTTTTTCGAGTTGATTGACAATATTTTCAGCCTTCTTCCGTAAATTTAAAATTTCTGTGTATGAGTTTTTAATGTCACGTAAACGTTCAGGACTAATCTCATTTACTAAATCTCTTCTATATCGACATATAAATGGTATAGTGTTTTCGTTGTTAAACAAATTTACAATATTTTGTGCAGCATTCAATTCAATGCATTCCGTTTCAGCTAGTAATTCATGTACATTCCAAACTTTTCGTCTAGCTAAAATTGAGAAATTAATTAATTGAAGATTCTGATTCTTATGTTATAATGTTATGTTTTTACCCCAAAAAGAACTTCTACCCGTATGTTGAGTTATAGTTTGACCCGCAAATTCATTGTGTTCATGATTAGTTGGTATACGGTTTATACTTCCATCATCAATGTTGTTAATTAATATGTTATCGCTGTTTATTTCCTTAATTTCTTTTCCATTTATTTCATTATTTTGCTTCGTGATACCGCCTTTTTTTCTAGCTGTTTCTTTGCTAGATTCAAGTGATTGGAGATTTTCTTTCTCTTTATCAGGCCATCGGTTCTTTGATCTATCATAAATAAAATTTTATTAATGTTCCATATTTCAAAAATAGTAATAATATACATTACCTCACATGCTTATTTTGGGCATAATCAAGTTCACAAAATGAATTATCTTGTTCATATCTTTGTTTTTTTGTTGGTAAAACATCTTCATCAGAATCAGATATTTCAATAACTATTGTTTTAGCTTTTTGAGCTGCAAGCCTTTTTGGACGTGAAGAAGCCATTCGTAAATTTGACCAGTTAACACTTTTTTAATAATATCCAAATTTTATTAATTAAATTATACTGCTTTAGTTTTTTGAAGCCACCGTCAACCAATGTATGTTCAATGAACGAAAAAAATTTCTTACACCATTTTCGTTATATTGAATTTTAATATGAACAAATACCTTCATTGGCAACACCACACTAGAGTAATTTTTGAGTATAATTTTTTGCATTCATTTTTAATGCCTGCTATATTCGAGTTATTCTGCAGATTGAAATTGTGTATACACGAACTGTTTGGTTGTACGTGTATAAAAATATAAAAATAAAGATTTCGATAGTAGAATAAGACTAGAAATCACAAATTACATGAATAATACATTCACACTATCTCATTGAGGCCGTTGCTAATTTATATTAATGAGGAAACGTTTACATTATAATAATCTCATTTATGTAGGTAATAGAACTTTTATATACCAAAAATGCTATTAAAGAACTTTCTTTTGTTTACAAATAAAATACAAAGAATAATTTCGGTATTGTGTGAAATAAATCTTTTAAAATGAAAAAGGCGGAGAATCTCAAAAATATTTTATATAATGTTTGTGATATTATCAACAGAAAATAGGCTTGCATGACAAAATTGCCCAGAAATCTTATTAACATGTGGAAGTATTTTCAATCGAATGGCGCCCCTCCCGAAATTCCAATACTCTACTGTTCTTTCATGATTTAAGGAATTATCTTTCCTGATTTAACAAATAAATTAAAACTATTAATATCAACTTCATAAAATTAACATGTAACATAATTTCTCTCGCCACTTTCCCGCCACACGTTTCATCATCTTTTCCTTTTTTGTGTCTGAAATTAAAAAAGATTTAATTAAATCTCAAATCATGTTTTCAGATATCTTGGCGAACACATTAACACATTAATCTGGCGTTATGTGAAAACTAAAGTACAAACTAACTTAATGGCCCAGCTTTCATTAGCAAGAGAAAAAAATCACATAATTATGTGTATGTGTAAAGCAATAAATATGAGTAAAATAATAAATAATAACAATAAATAAAAGTGTTTTAATTAATAATAAAGTGGTAATAGAAATACCACATATCTATTGCATATTTAATTTATGAAAACAAAAAATTTATCAAATACTAGTTTATACTGCTAATTTCTTTTTACCTTCATCGGGCAGACTGTAACCCCTAGATGACACGTCGCAGGTGGTGGATAACGGATGCTTTCCCCTTATTGGATGGCAGGAGAGAAATACCTCCCGCGGACCAAACAGTCGGAAGAGTGTCATTTCCTTAAAAACCTCTATCTGTAAGCTACCCACTGGATGTTTTGAGGCCGTAGGTTACGGACAGAGTTGCATGCATAGACAGGAGTCTGTAAAAGAGATGGCGGCGGAAGAACGTAACTGGTTAATGGCGGCGCCCGTATACCTTCAAAAAGAGTACTGTCACAATATTTTCTGTCGGTCTTGGGGCAACAGTTGGCAGCCCCATCACCAGAATCGGATTCGGTAGGTCAATCAGCTACCACTCTTAAACCAAATGATTAACAAAACCGCAATAAATAATAATAAAAATGGCAACAACTTGCTGATGGCGACCTTGAGCATGAAAGTAACACACGATTCGCAACCTGGAATGTGAGGACGTTTTTGAAAACATCACGACTTGCGCAGCTGTGCAAGAGTTTACTGATCGTACAAATTGCTTGTTAGTATCATTTTAATTTTATACTAGTTGCAATATTTGTACAACTTTCTAAGATTCGTTTTAAAAAAAAAAAAGATAAAAATTGTACGTATGCAACAACTGGTGCATTCATGTTGTCAACAATATCACAAACATTTTCTGCGTTTACCATGCTGAAATATTTTTTTGTCACAATACAAAATTTAATGTTATCTACTTATAATAAAAATGTAAACAAAGAAAAGCTCTACAATTAGAACTTTTTGTCACATGAAAGTTCTTCCACATGCCTCAAGTTATTTGTGCCAATGTAAACGACAAAATCTTAGTTACTCAAGTAATTTACTTAAGTAAGCAGTGGAAACAAGGTATAAGTTACACTTACTAAGTAGTGGAAACATGGTATAAGTCTTCAAATGCGGTGACTGTGCTTATTCTCTATTACTCTATTATAACATATATTTATATTTATGTGAATATAAAAAGTTATGGAAACAGCATAAACTTGTTAATGGAGAAATTATAGCAGAGAACGAAAAATGATGATATGGATGTGATGTGGATAACTCCTTCCATTAGTAGTAGAAACAGTCAACAAATGAGCTGCTGATGGATTAAAGCTGAAAAAAAATTCAGCCAAGTCTTATATGTAATAGCAACATTTGTTATGTCAAGCAGATTGATGGAAATCAAAATATTTTGATTTTTCGTGAGTCTGGCTTATCTTTTTTTGTATAGAACTTTTGTCGGACTTTTGCTGGCTTTCCACACAAAATTCATTCTGTTTTAAATCGTGAAAGCGGAAATATCGTTTTATGGCGTGCGTGATTAAACAGTAATTTTAAATTGCTTTGATGAGTGTCCACATGTCAACATTCAAGAATGATGTGTAATACTTACTTAAAGCTGAATTAATTGTGTTGTAGAAACAATTAACAAACGCCAAACCGATCTATATTAGGTATGTTCCACCAGCTACTCATAGTAAAACTCGAGTAAAATAGAAGTAAAATACAAACTGAGAGCGTTACACAAATAAAATGCCAAATTTTTATGAAACAGCTTTGTGTAAAATCTGGAGAGAACACCAGTGCCGCGCAAATAAACAATACAAAAATTTAAATTCAAACCAAAACAGCTGATTCATATATCACACAAATTTTACTTGAAATAAAATAAACGAATAAAGTCTGTGTAGCATTTTGAAATTTCGACAGGGATATTACGCTCTCTCAGATGCACTCAAAGTGCACAGTGTTACTCAAAGTTACTACGAGTAACTCGTGGAAGAGACATTATAAAAACAATACATTATATTATTCGTGCCGAAAAGAATAAGAATGAAAAAAAAAATAAGAAAAAAAAAATTTAAAAAATAGTAATAAATCAGATTTTATATATGCATATGTTATGTTTTTAAATATTAAATTTTTTAGCCGTAGTCACTCTGTTTACGCATCCAGTGATCAACTGCTGTTTAAAAAAGAAAACATATGTTTTCATCTCCAGGAAATCAGTATTTTATATTATTCATTTAAAATTATCAAATATTATAATGTTAATAAAAAAGATTTTATTTAATTTACAACCATCATTTAGGAGAACGATATGTTTACGTTTCTTTTGCAACAAGGACATTAGAAACATCGGCATTTTAGCCCATATTGATGCAGGTAAGTTAACTTATTTAAAAACGATTTGTTAACGAAATTTTAAAAATTTAAGGAAAAACTACAACAACAGAACGAATGTTGTTTTACTCCGGCAAAATACATTCACCTGGAGAAGTACATCGTGGTAATACCGTTACTGATTGTTTAACTCAGGAACGTGAGCGAGGAATTACAATTTGTAGCTCAGCAGTATCATTTAGTTGGAGTGGCAACAGGTAAGAGAAATGAGAAAACCTTTATTTTTATTAAGTGAATAAATTTAGAATAAATTTATTGGATACTCCTGGACATATTGATTTTACAATGGAAGTGGAACAATCATTGCATGCAGTTGATGGTGTCATTATTGTTTTAGATGCTGCAGCCGGTGTAGAAGCTCAAACGCTTACAGTTTGGGCACAGGCCAATAAACATTCACTGCCCAGAATTGTGTTTGTGAATAAAATGGACCGTACTGACTCAGATTTCGAAAAATGTATAGCAGATTTAAGAATAAAATTGGGTGTTAAACCATTATCTTTACAGATACACAAAAATGATGACAACAAAACTTTAAGTACTTCCGTATAGTATAGAGAATAATATGATATAATAGTTTTATTTTATTACTGTTCTTAGCTATTTACGATGTTATAACCTTACAAAAATATCGGTGGAATTCAGAAACTTTAGGTAGAGATTATGTAACAGAGAATTTAGTTGCTGGCGATGATATGTTTTTAAAATTACAACATAGAAGAAACGAGTTGATAGATGAATTGTCTGGACTAGATGATGAATTGGCAGACTTCGTAATCAAACATGAAAGTTTTGAGAATATAACTAATAAAATGATATATGATGCCCTACGGCGCACAACTTTGAATAATAAAACTGTACCTGTGATACTTGGTTCAGCCTATAAAAATATAGGCATTCAAAAATTAATGGATGCCGTAATTCAGTATTTACCAGCTCCACATGAACGGAACCAGATTTATGACTGTTTTGGGTAATAATTGTGTATTAAAAATATTTAATCAAATTCTAAATGTATAAAAACTTTTAAAGCAACGATTTTGTTGGTAAGGTTTTTAAAATAATTCATGATAAACATCGTGGGCCGTTAACGTTAGTTAGAGTATATCGCGGAAATATGAAAAAAGGACAAAAAGTCACTTTATCGCGAGGTGGGCAAGAAATTTTAAATAAAATTTTTGAACCATTAGCTGATGAATATCGCGAAATCGACACTGTACAGGCTGGTAATATTGGCATATGCAGCGGTCTTAAGGTATTTTATTTTTATGTAAATATTAATGAGCAAAATTTGATTTTAATTAGATTTTTGTTTTTTCTAGAATACTACAACTGGAGATTTGTTAATTGAGAGCACAAGTTCCCTAAAAAATGCACAAAAACGACTGAAAAACATTTATAAAAATGAGGAATTTGAAAAGAAAGATGAAATTGAGGAAAACATTATAAATGAAATTTTTTCGACTGAACCACAGGTTCCAGTAGCTGTTTATTTTTGTTCGATTGAACCGCCAAATTTGTCAACACAAAGCGCCATGGAACTTGCGTTAAAACAATTACAGCGCGAAGATCCTAGTTTGACTGTTCGGCACGACGAAGTAACAGGACAAACAGTTTTAGGCGGTAAGATTGCTACTAAATTAATAATTTATAATTTATAATTCAAAATTCAGAAAATTAATTATTTAATGAGAATTTATTTAGGAATGGGTGAACTACATATGGAAATTATAAAATCCCGAATTTTGACTGAATATAAGATTGATGTAGATTTGGGTCCTTTACAAATTGCTTACAAAGAAACAATTGATGCATCTGCAAAGGAAACTTATTTCGTTGAAAAAGATATTGCTGGTATTAAGCAAAATGTTACAATAACGCTTGAGTTAATAAAAGGATGTCATGATTTATTTAGGTAAATTCACAATAATATTGAAATATATGCTAATTGGTGTCTTTGTTAAAAAGTAAAATAAATATTTAATTACCATATGTAACAAATTTATTAGCATAGACAAATCTCCAGAAAATGTGGCAAATGTAAACATGTTACGACCACGAATGTTGCAAATAATACGAAAAGGTGCACTTTCTGCTTTAGAAAGAGGACCAAGAGTTGGGGGACAAGTGGTAGATACTCAAATTAAACTGCATAATATTGTCGTTGGGCGTGGAACGGCGGATTCTTTTATAATGGCTGCGGCAGTACAATGTATTCAGAAAGTAAATAATTATATAGACTCTTATTGGAGAGAATATTTCACTCTTTTAATTATAACAGATACTGAACACTATAGGAACTCGTTTACTAGAACCTGTAATGGAAATTCAAATAGTTTCACCTGCTGAAAATATTTCACAAATTCTTGCAGATTTATCTCGACGACGTGGAATAATTAACGAAATTGTACCAAAATCCAATAATAAGGTTTGTTTAAAACCTTATTTCTACAATATAAATATATTTATTGAATATATATTTTTTTAGGTAATTACGGCAAAAGTTCCTTTAGCTGAGTTGTTTGGATATTCTACAAGTTTACGTACAATAAGCTCTGGCACTGCTATGATGACAATGCAGCCATGTGGTTTTTCTAGTATGAATACAAACGATGAAATAGTTGCAATACGGCGAACACAGGGATTCGAATAGCTTTTGAAAACAATAAAGTGTATATATATAAAACATTGTACTTATATAAATAATAATCTTTAATTACTAAAATTTATATTCCGAATGATGTTTTTTCAAACATTTTTTTTAATTTTATTTAATAAATATTTTTTACTTTCATTTTGTTATACCTTCGTTCGCAAATATAGGCAACTTAAAGTAGTGTCTACAATATTTATATAAACATTTTAAATATTTGTATCTTTAACTTTTAATTGTTTATTTACATATGAAATTATTAAACAAACAGTGATTAATTTAAACTTAAATTATTGGTTAATATTATAATTAAATAATTCTAAAACTTTGAATTGATAACTATTGTTATTGTTTTGTTTTGTTATTAGTGTTGTGGTTATTTATTTTATGCACATGTTTTCTTCGTGTACAATTTTATACATTATCAAAAATTATAAATTTATTTTCACATTGTAAAAAATCATAATTATTAAATAATAAAAAAATCTTTTAGATACCCCTAAAGATGTTAGAAAAAAACCAACGTAACGTCGGGTGAAAAAATGAAATAAATTAATTTTTGTTTACATTCCAGTTACAAGACCAGAGTAGCCTAATAGAAATTATAATTTAAAAAACAAAACGTACTGGTCAAAAAACATCATTATTAATAGGTATATTTGTTGTTGTTGTTGTTGTAACCTGCAGGGACCTGTAAGCAGATAAACATGAAAGAAAACACAAGACGATTACATAATTAGGGAAATAGGATGAAAGTTAGGAGGGGGAGGGGTTAAGGAAGAAGAGGGGGAAAGAAGGATGTGGAAGCGTTGGAAAGGAGGTATATATAAACCGTCATCCTGGATCCAGGCGGAGAAACTTGACCACTTCAATGGGGTGAGTCCAAAGGTTAATTGGACGAAGATTTGTGTGTGCAGAAGGACATGTAAACAGATGGGCGGCGTCATGGGGAGAAGAGCTGCAGTTGGGGCACACATTGTGGATGGACGTATTTATGCAAGACAAATAACTGTTTAGCACTCGGCTATATCCTGATCTCAATTGAGCAAGCACAGTTCTTCCTGCACGAGGAAGACAGCGTTCATCCGAGGAGATTTCAGGCGGAGGCCTATTAAGAATCTTGTCGATAAATTTAATAAAAGAGAGGACGTATCGACGGATGCATCTAGGAGGGAGGGCACTACTAGCCATGGCGCCATTGGGATGACCATCTGTGTGGCACGCGAGAAGATATTGCTTAGACAGTAGTTGATTATGCTCTTTTACAAGAAGCATTTTTGATTCTACATGAAGGTGGTCAGCATGCGACATGCTATGGCAACCAGTTGCAACCCGCAATGTCGTATTTTGACAAGATTGGTTTGTGGTCCATTGCGTCTCGCAGAGTTGTGGGGTCCATGCTGGAGCTGCATAGGCCGCAATAGGACGTCCTATTGCTTTGTATGTACTCAGTAGGGTTTCTTTACCTTTGCCCCAAGAACAACCTGCGAGAGCTTTTAACACATTATTACGTAATTTCAACCGGTCACATATAGCAAACGCATGTGCAGAAAAAGTCAGCATACTGGCGAATACGACACCCAGGATTTTTGGTTTGGTGGTGGTAGGGATCCTTATTGCACCGATATTTATGGGCAGAGTCAAGGAAACCTCTTTATTCCAGGAAGTAAAGATGGTGGCTGAAGATTTATTTGGTGATAGCTGAAGATTTCTATTAGCCAGAAATGATGCCAAAGATGGTAGATATGGCCCGTAGTTAGAATTGTGCACTCATCTGCATAGGTTATGACTCTGACTCCCTCTGGGGGGTCCGGGAGTTTGGACATGTATAAATTGAAGAGGATCGGTGAAAGAACGCTACCCTGGGGAAGACCTTGTTTCAATTTCCTAGCTTTTGACATATTATATCTAAAGTCAACAAAGGATGATCTACCTATAAGATAGTTACAGAGCCATCTCTTGGTGGAGTCAGGGATAGATGTTTCGGCCAAGTCATTTAACAGGGTCCTATGGGAGACTGTGTCAAATGCTTTTGCGAGATCATGGGCAACAAGCATCGTGCGAGTTACATTCTTTTATCTTATCCCTACGCTAAATATTTTATCATCGTTGTTTGACCTAATCAAACAACGAAACATCTACATTGCATCCTACTAAACATTTTATTATCGTTTTTCGACCTAATCAAACAACGAAAGATCTATATTATACTTTATTATATTCTACTATCTTTAACTAAACATTGTAACTAAAAATATTATTATCGTTGTTTAGCCTAACCAAACAATGAAATGTTCTCATTGTATTCTATTATCACTACATACCAGTAGCGAGGCGTCAGCTTTTTGGCAAGGTGTTCACAATTTAATCAAAACAGAATTCCAACTATAACGTATTCTCCCTACTTCTAAGTTTTGTCCTTTCCACAAGCAAATAGCGTACAAGACCAACAAAACAATTTATTTAAATGTTCGCAGCCTGTGATCCACTGGTTTTTATTTACCATAAAGTTGTAGCTGTTGGAAAACGACGACTTACCATAGATTTCAACATTTTTACAACAGGTATCAAATTCTTCATATCTGGAGTTGGTTTATTCATTTCATGAATTAAAATATTTTTTTCAGAAGATCGTTTAAAAAAAGACATTGAATCAAATCTTTAATCACACATTTATCCATTTCTAAATATTATTTTTCACTTCAAATTTCTTTAATTTCTTTCTTTACTTTTACCATTTGCTAGTATAAAATTGCAATAATGACTTTGTTTTGATTTATTTCCACCCTCTATATAAGAGTAAGAAACTCTCATTTACTCTTCATTTACTCTTTTACTTTGTATTTACAATGCCCGGTTCAGGTTTTATACTGAACCATTTGCCCATATAAAACAGCAATCGTGACTTTGATTGTATTTGCACGCTTTGTATAAACTTTTGGTTCAGTTTAGTGGAATGATCCTCTCGTCAAATGTAAAGCGATTTTCGCTCAGTCATTTTTTTTCTCTTTTGTATTTACTTTGCATAACATTGGAAGTGCACTTTTTTTATTGAACTGCTTGCACGCATTAATTTAAGAGTTATGATTATTTTGTTTTTGTTTTCTCTTTTATTTTTATATTTCTTTGTATGTCTTGTGTTGTGTATTCAATATTGAACATAGTCCCAATGTGAATGTTATTTCATTTGCATGCTTTTTAAGCGACGCAGTGCAGTTTTTATTCTGAACCTTAGTATATTTCAAGAGGAATGTTATTTCTCTTTTATTAATTATAAGCAATGTTGGGTGTATCTAACATATGTGTGATTTAGTTTGTATTCTACGTTTTGTGTTTATGTTAATCTGTTTGGAAAAGCTATTATAAAAAATGTTAATTAGCAATATAGCGAGATTATTTACCTAATAAAAAAAATCTAAAAAGGAAGCTTTGTTAAGGTGTTCAGTGAACACTCTGAACCATTCGACGCCTCGCCTCTGCTACATACCATATTATACTTTACAATCTCTAACTAAACATTATAACTAAAAGTATTATTATCGTTATTCGGCCTAACCAAACAACGAATTGTCTTATCAGGATTCGATACTTCGAATCCTCACTATAAATATAAGTAAAGATGTTAGATATAAGTCAGTCTTAAGATACATTTAATAAACTAAGTATAAAACTTAAGTTTTGTGCGTTTTAATTAAATATAATTTCCGTTCACACGGGTGATTTTAATTTAGGCCATTTACGATTTGAGATGTTATCTCGCAAAGAGCTGAGGTGGTACTGTGACGTTTGCGAAAACCATGTTGATGAGGAGCTAGATGAATGTCAGGTAATATTTGCTTCAGTACTAAAGACTCCAGAACTTTAGCTACTGGGGATAGCAAGGATATCGGTCTGTAGGATTCACTTAACCCCACCAGTTTACCTGGTTTCAACAATGGAATTATTCTACCAGTCTCTCAAATGTTTGGGATGATGTGTGAACTGATGGAAGAGTTCATAATGTGCGTCAGAACTGAAATACCATAGGTCTCGAGGTTCTTGAGCATGAGCATGGAAATGCTATCAGGAGCAAGAGCTTTCGAGGCTTTGGCATGTCTGATCGTATTAAGTACATCATCAGAGAAGCACGTGTAACAAGAGAAGCAGAAGCATTGAGCACGAAAAGACAACAAAATTGTCGGGCGCAATACTTGGGATCGGTGAAAGTGATCCTATTAAATGATGTCGTCTTGTTGTTGAAACGGGAAGGATTAGAAAGTGCTTTAATGGTAGTCCACAATTTACAATTTTGGAAGTCACAGTTATCTAAAAGTTCCTTCCATTTACCAAGACGATATTCGTCCACCATTTTACGGATGTTGTTGTTCAGAATTTTTATATGTGGATTGGGTGGGTTCAATCTTCGAAAATTGACGCGTTCCTCAGCAAGAGGCACAACGTCACTAGGAACACCTGGTCTAATGGTTTTAATTCTACCTGCTGGGACAGCTGTGGCGGCAGCTTTGATAATTATGCTGCGAAATTGTTTCTCTGCCTTGTTCAAATCAGAGGACAGAGAGATGCTACTGAAGTCGCGTTCTGAAATATCTTTAAAAAGGCCTCGGTGAGGACCTCGATTGATGGAATAGAAATTGTGATGGGAGTGTGATCTGAGCTTAAAGCTATATCAACACTGACATCAAGAGAGCTGGAGCAGGTTGGTGTTACCCTAGTGGACGAGTCCTCATTTAGAACACCAAAAGAGGATTCATCAATTTGGGAAGCCAATTGCAGGCCTATCTGATCAGTTGGTAGGCTGGAAAACCACAGGGAATAGTGTGCATTCAAATCACCCAGTACAAAACGCAAGTCCTCATCTAGAAGATATGAAATATTTGGGGTGTGCTGTGGAGGGCAGCTAGAGTTGGGTGGCAGGTAGATATTGACTAGTTTAAGGAATCTTGATGACCTATTAATGAAAATTTTTAACCCTATAACCTCCAAGTATTCGTCATTTGACGGGGGCAAAGAAAGCTCACAATGAGATGTAGAATCCCGCAACAGAAAAGCAACACCACCTCCTGCGCCCCTAGGTCGGTCTTTACGAATGAGTGTAAAGCCTGAGGGGGGAGAGATAGGGGCAATAGGTTAGTCTCCTGCAGTGCGGCTACAATTTCAATGCTGCAATTTTAAATAGTTTCCCTCTTAGACCATTACAGTTGAACTGTAGAATTTTGAGAGGGGATGAACTATTAATTGCGGAGACTACGCTAGTGCGTTGCAGGTGTGAGTGGTTTTGTGGTGGAATAATAGGTGGAGTTTGGCAGCAACTGCCAATGATATTTGAATTCCAACCATGATGAGAGACCAATCCGGAGCAAGGTCTAAGGTGAAACCAGCCATTGCAAGAATTGCAACTGACGGAGATGGTGTTCCTAGAGATTACTCTTTTACACACAGTGCATAGCCAAGTGATGGGAGAAGTAGATGATGCATTGTTTGGAAAAGGACTGCCGGAGGTAGACGAAGATGGAGATTGCCTGTGTAGAGGAGCTGGAGGACAGCAAGCTCCTCTAAAAGCTGGATTCCAATCAGTATGGCTATGCAACCCTAAACAATTATTAAGGTGACACCAGTTATTGCAACTGTTGCATTTCACTGATGTTTGACTTCTGCGTATGATAGAGTGGCAGACAGAACAGTGCCAAGTTGAGGTGGAAGGTCCGACAGGATCAGGATTAGGTTCAATACCGGCCATTAGAAGTAACATAAGAAGCAAGTAACATAAGGGACTTGCTTCTTAGTGGGACAAACACTAATAAACGACATATGTCAACAAACACATACCTGCTTGTGCAGTCCCATTGGAGAATGTTGAACTTCCGAAATGATTTTTGTATTTTAAATGTTATATGCAGTGTTGCTCGCGTATGGAAAACAGCATCAATTCAACTAGAATCAAAGATATAAATATTTAATGGATGTGTTAAGTCAGTGCTGCTGTATGGGAGCGAAATTTGGCATACCACTTCCTCGATTCTACAAAAACTACAAACCTTTGTCAATAGTTCTATAAAAAGAATAGTAGGAATCTGGTGGCCAAGAATAATTACGAATGAACGATTATGGTGTATTACAAAGCAGATCTCAGATCTCAGATCAGAGATCAGCAAAGAAATAATAAAACGATTAGCTAGACCATACGCTACGTGAATACAGATCGGCAATTTCACACGCTGCGCTGAAATCATCCATCAAGGTAAAATAAGTGTGAGAAGACCAAAACGACGTGGGGACGTTCAATACAACAGGAAACATCTAAATCGATTAAGGAATTACGATGTATGGCCAGAAATAGAGGAAATTGGAAATTATTTGTAAATAGGCTAAGTTCTTGATTATTGTAATTAATAACATGCCAAAATAAAATAATAAAAATATATGTATTCTCACATATGTATATTTGAATTTATTAAGGCATATATTGATCAGAAACAATTAGTAGTATAGTGCATAATTAGTTTTCGAATATATTACCAAGTAGTTAAACTATTTTAAAAAGATGATATATATTTCGCATTTACTTTGATTTTAATATGTAAGAATTAATAATTTTTTAAACATCATCCTAATAATGTGCATTTGAGAATAAGTACTTTTAAGTTATTTCGAATAAAATGATGATCATAGTTAAAAAATATCAAGTTTTACTAAATTAAAGTAATAAAATATTGAATGTAATTTTTTTAATTATTATTATTGTTCACTAATTATAGAAAAAGTTATTTGAACAGTATGATTGCATGATTTCCGCTACTACCAAATACAACGCTGTATGGTTGCTCAAAAACTATTTGTTGTTTTATGTTTTGTGGGTGTAGTTAGAAAATAGTAAAATTTTGTAAATTTATCTAATTTAGTTTGTTTATTTACAAAAGTTCATATGTTTAATTGTGAAAACTAAAGAATTAAATAAAATATACTAGGATATGTAAAATATAATAAATTTAAGCCATGTGTCCAAAGAACGGGTGTGGTTAAAAAGAAAATATTTAAGAAATATAGAACAAAACATGAAACAAAAAATTAGATTAATATTCAAAACATATAAAGCGAATGGAGCATACTAAATCTTTTTCCTACAAAAACATAATTTGGTTCAGTAAGTTGGTGTGTTCAAAATATATTTATTTAGGGTGAAGTAAGAAAAAGTGATAGGAAGTTGAGGAGTTTTGTGTAAAGAATGTAACACAATCGTTGGTAACGAAATGTCCCGGCTAGCTGATTACTTTGTTGTTGTTGGCTATGATAATGACAAAGAAAGTAAGTTTATTTTCATTATTTCATATATTATTTTATGTTAAATTTTTGGCTTTTATGTTGGTCTAATTAGTGTATGAATTAAAACTAAATAATAATACAATTACCATAAAATAATTATGAATATTTAATATGAAAAATAACACTTTAAACTTATGCTTATTAAAAAAATCACAATGAATTTATTTTTATTATGCTTTTGTAGGAACGAATGATGAAAGTACACAAATTTCATGCGGCAAAATTGTTCAAAGATTTCCTGAAAATGACTGGGCAGATACTTCATTCATTGAGGGCATTGAATGGGTTTGTTTAGTATTATTAATACTATATTTTCCGTCCTCTGTATAAATAATTATTTTTTAGTTTTGTCAACCACTCGGTTGGAATTTGTCTTACGAAAAACAAGAACCGAAATTTTTCACTTCTGTTCTTACTGATATTGATGCTAATAAGCACTACTGTGCCTGTCTCAGTTTTCACGAAACATTGGCTATTACATTAAATAAAATTGTAGACGAAGAAGATGAAACTGTATTACCTTCAAAATTCCAAACCGGCTGTGCTTCATCATCTACGATTACAAATAATATAAGTATATCGCATCACAGCGTCATGTACGCACCAAAGTGTTTGGTTCTTATATCGCGGTTAGACTGTGCAGAAACATTTAAGGTAAATGGTTTTAGTAAAAGGATTATTTTTTACTTGTGTTACTTGTGTTACTCGTATTACTCCCATTAAATAATGAAATTCTTTATTTAAAATAAAATTTATATATTTATACAGAACTGCCTAGGTACCATATATACGGTTTATGTTGAAAACTTACCCTACGCTTTAGAAACACTAATTGGCAATATATTGGGATGCATTCAAGTTCCTTCACCAGGCGGTCCCCAAGTCAGGTTTTCCATTGGTGCTGGTGATAAACAATCATTGCAAATTCCACAGTCTCCTTCATTACCTGTTACGGGTACAGCAGTATATTTTGTTTTTAAGCAATTAGGTATGTTAAAAAGCGTTTAAATAATTTGTTTTATATTTAAATATGTCTTATAATTTATAACAGGTATTAAAAATGTTCTTATTTTGCTATGTGCTGTTATGACGGAGAACAAAGTACTATTCCATTCTAAAAGTTATTCACATTTAACTGAAAGTTGCAAAGCATTAGTTGCTCTAATGTACCCATTTAGGTAAGTGTATATAATTGCGTAGAATATCAAGAAGTGTAGCATATATTTTTAATTAATAGATATACCCATGTGTACATTCCAATACTTCCTGCGCCTCTAACAGAAGTGCTTTCAACGCCAACACCTTTTATAATGGGTATACACAGTTCACTGCAAAGTGAAATAAGCGATTTACTGGACGTGATTGTTGTTGATTTAGATGGAGGTTTGGTTACTATTCCTGAATCCTTATCACCACCGGTTCCCATATTGCCATCACCGCTATGGGAAAATACTCAAGAGTTATTAACGATGATTTTATTTCCTAATTTATCGCAAGCTGACTTGGCATTTCCTTCATTAGAAAAGCCAACAAACTATCCGAAATCAGAAGCACTTATTGATAAAGAATTGAGAGCTATTTTCATGCGCTTATTTTCACAATTATTGCAAGGGTATTATTTATTTTTTCCTTGTTTTTTATTCCATCTCAAAATAATTTATTCAAATAGTTATCGGTCATGTTTGACGCTTATACGAATACATCCCAAGCCTGTTATAACTTTTCATAAAGCTGGCTTCCTTGGAGCGCGTGACTTAATAGAGAGCGAATTTCTTTATCGTGTGCTTGATAGTATGTTCTTTACTACTTTTGTTAATGAGCGTGGACCACCTTGGCGACCCTCAGATGCATGGGATGAGCTATATAGTTCAATGAATGAAGTTTTAAAGTCTGAAGCCAATAATAAAAATCTAGTAAATATATAATATATATGAATATTTATTTAAAAATGAGTTTTTGTTTAATTTTATATATTGTTCAGATTGCGCAACATATACAGGATTTAGGTAAAATTTTATTTGAAAACGAATGCCCCAATCCGGTAACTTATGCACAAAAAGTATTACGTCCACCTGATGGTTCCTTTCATCGCATTCATCAACCAGCATTTCCGCGGATAAATTCAGAAAAAGTTAATGTTATAATTAATGAAGGAATCAAAAAAAATTGCATTTCTCAACGTTTTATTGCTGTAAGAAACCAAAATCGTATCATTCCAATGGGGCCACGATTGCCTGAAGTGCTTGATGTTAGGCCAAACTTATTAAATTCAGCTAGACGACTAGAGGTATGTATATACCTTTACTCTTAGTTTTGGATATAATTTGAATATATTTTTAGGTTTTAAAAACTTGTGTGTCATACATATTTGAAAATAAAATTGCAGATGCTCGCAAATTGGTACCGGCTGTAATGCGAACGTTAAAACACCGCGATGCCAGGTTAATACTTTGTCGGGAATTGTTTGGTTATGTAAATGGAAATAAAGCCGTTCTAGATCATCAGCAATTTGATTTGATTATAAAGTAAGTTTTAAGTTTTGCTTATTGATTATAATAAAAGTATTCTGTTTAATTGTTGATTGGTTGATTGTTCTTTATTAATGTAAAGAGGTATCACACACATTATTTCATATAGGCATCGTGTTAAAATTTTGGTATAAAGATAATCTTGAAATTGACATTTGAGGCTCTTTTAAAGTTCTTCATTTAAATAATAGTAATAAAATAAGTGTATTTACATTCACACTTTAAATTTTTTTCACGTTTTAATATATATATATATATATATATACGGAGATATGAAAAATATTTTTAGTTTTTATTTAATTTTATATAAATGGTTTAAATTTGTAAATCTGTAAGTTAAAATTATTACATAATTACATAATTATAGATTTATGAACAAAACTTTACAAAATTCAACGGGAATTGATGAGTACACAGTAGCTGCTGCTTTACTTCCTATGTCAACCATATTCTGTAGAAAACTATCTACAGTTTATCAATTCGCTTACACATGCATTCAAGATCATCCGATTTGGAAAAATCTGCAGTTCTGGGAATCAACATTTTATCAAGACGTTCAAACACAAATAAAATCTTTATATATGCTACATACCCGTAAAAGCGAACACAATAAAGAGTCTAATTGTGTGTTGGATGATGTGCCATTAGAAGAACCAACAGCTTTGGAAATAACAGCGGAACAAATGCGAAAAAGCCCTTCTATTGAAGAAGAAAATAAAAAGGTACAGAATTTCGATTGATATTTTATAAAAAAAATTTATAATACCATATATTTGTATTATAATTATATAAATATTTGATAGGAATTTGCGCAATCTGAGGAATCTACATTATACAGCCAGGCGATTCATTATGCAAATCGAATGGTTTCACTACTAATACCACCGGATGTTAATGCAGTTGGTCAGAAACCGAAAACATCATTTCGTCTTGATGATAACCATAGTGTTTCGAATAGGTTTGTAGTAAATATATTAAATTGAAGTGTTACCGTATTACCTTGATATTTATAAAATGTTTTAATTAATTTAATTTATTTAAAAGCATAATGGGTTCTCATAGTTTAAGTGAACATTCTGATGAAGGTTTCGAAGAAAATGATGCATTGGAAGTTGGGGGAACAGTTGGCAAGATTATTTCACGATTTATAGATCGCGTCTGCACAGAGGGTGGCGTTACATCTGAACATATAAGAAATTTACATGATATGGTGCCTGGAGTTGTACATATGCATATAGAATCATTAGAATCAGTTTATTTAGAATCTAAACGGCATCCTCACGTACAAAAACCAAAGATACAAGCACCTTGTTTACTACCAGGAGAAGAAATTGTTACAGAACATTTGCGTTGTTACCTAATGCCCGATGGTAGAGAAGATGATGTGCAGTGTTTAATACCAGCTGAGGGTGCAATATTTTTAACTAATTATAGAGTTGTCTTTAAAGGTAAAAATATTTATTTAACACAAGATTTTATTTAAAGATAATTTTATTTAAATACTTTTATAATAATGAAGGTAGTCCCTGTGATCCGCTGGCTTGTGAACAAACAATTATACGAGCTTTTCCAATATCTTCACTACTTAAAGAAAAAAAAATATCCGTTCTTTACCTTTCACATTTGGATCAAACGCTTCCAGAAGGTTTACAATTACGTTCCAGTACCTTTCAGCTTCTGAAAATAGCTTTTGATACAGAAGTTACACCAGAAATGATTGATGGTTTTCGTAAAACATTGTGTAAGGCCCGTCACCCTGTTGATGAGTTTGAACATTTTGCTTTTCAATCGTATGGTACAATCATTCATGGGACGGCACCACTAAAAACTAAAGAAAAATACTCAACTTTAAAAGGGTTCGCAAAAAAAACATTATTGCGCACAGCAAAAAAGGCTGGATTTAAACAAAAGGGTCAAGCTAAACGCAAGCTCCTTACTTCAAGCTTGGATTTTGATACAATGGGAACAACAGAAACTGTTGAAACACATTCACTTGATGATGAACTAGAAGAAGATGAGTTTGAAACAAACACTGACTCGTTGCCGCGTTTGTTAACAACAAAAGATATAGAACGTATGAAGGAACGTAATTATGTGAAAGACTGGAAACGTTTAGGTTTTGATGAATCTCAAAACGGTTTTCGTATAACTACACTCAATTCAAATTATAGTCTATGCCGTTCGTATCCAGCTGTATTTGTTTCACCGACACAAATTACTGATACTGCTTTAATTCAACTGGGACGTTCTTATAAAAGCCAAAGAATACCGACACCAACATGGAGGCACCGTAATGGTGCATTGTTAATACGAGGATCATTGCCACATAGTAAATCTGTTATAGGTATGCAACAATTTAATAAAAATAATAAAAATAATAAATTGGGTAAATTATAAAAATTAATATTTAGGTATGTTAAAAAATTCAACTGGTTCAAATACTATGTCTCATGATGTTACAAATTATCATGAGCAAGATAAATATTTTATTGCATTAATTGATACAATGCCGAAGACTATCCCACTAACTTTAGCTCAGTATAATATGTCAGGCATTAATTTATCCATGAGTTCACTTCTTCTGAATTCATCCGAAGAGCATCACTATTTAAGTCGAAATGATACATCAGTAACACCAGAAGTAAGCAGAAAATTTAAGTCTACTCTTGGAACCAATGATACAAAAGTAAGCAATTGGGGAGATTCTTTAAAGCGAAAAGGTGGAACAGTAAAAAATTGTGCTGCAACTACATATCGTAAAATGCGTTTATATGTTTTAGGTAAAAAAAATTTGCAATTAAAAAACTGATACTTTTTTTTATAAAAAGAGAGAGATTCTTTGTCTTATAGGTGAAAAATCACAAACAAAGTCTGTAGTTAACGCTGATCTATGCGCAGAGTTTATACCTGTTGATTATCCAGATATAAGACATTCACGAATGGCTTTTAAAAAACTAATGAGAGCATGTTTGCCTTCGAGTATAATAAACGAATCTGATCAAACATTCGCGAAGAACGTTGAACAATCTGACTGGTTGCAACAAATTTCATCACTTTTACAATTGTCCGGTGCCGTAGTGGATTTGATTGATTTGCAAGAATCTAGTGTTATGTTGTCTTTAGAGGATGGTTGGGATATAACAGCGCAAGTATCGTCAGTGGCACAACTTTGTTTGGATCCCTTCTATAGAACGATAGAAGGATTTCGTGTTCTAATTGAAAAGGAATGGATAGCGTTTGGTCACCGTTTTGCGCACAGAAGCAATTTAAAACCTGCACATGCAAGCTCAAATATAGCGTTTGCACCAACTTTCTTGCAATTCCTTGATGTTGTGTTTCAGATTCAAAAACAGTTTCCGATGGCATTTGAATTTAATGAATTTTATATACGTTTTCTTGCATATCATACGGTATCATGTCGTTTTCGTACATTTTTATTCGATTGCGAAGTGGAACGTTTTGATTTAGGTATAGCGTCAGTGGAGGATAAACGGAGTTCTATGAGTACTAAACACTTGTTGGGTAATAGCAAATGTACGCATGTTAATCAGTTCTTTAAATTGATATTTTTGATTTTTTTTTTATGATTATTTAATATTTAATATGTATAAATATTAATTGATATTTCAATGTTCAAATGTTTAGGTACTAACGGTTCTGATGACGAAAATGGAGGCTACATAAATGAAATACGAAATAAATCAACTGTTAATTTTAATCGAATTGGTCAATCAATTTTTGACTACATAGAACGTCAACACGGAAAATCGCAAATTTTCTTTAATTTTATGTATTGCACGCAGGATAGTGTACTACGGCCACAGAACTGTTTGGCTGCGCTTGATCTTTGGCCTTATTATACAAATGAGGAACTAGCACAAGGTCCGCCATATGATCTTGAGTTGACTAATGCAGATGATGAGATTGATTTGTCTGAATTGAAAGACAAACGCATTGTCATAAGTGCTGGCTATGACAATATAGAGAAAAGCGATCCAAATACCTTTGTGTTTTTGTTAAGCGAACTAAAACAAGCTGAAACGGAGCGTGGACACTTATATCAAAAATGGCAACAAGTGTGGAATAATCTTGAATTACCACAAACAGAGAAACTTACTCGTAAATCGTCACTTAGTAGTATTTTACTTCAATCTCATGGCAAACTTCAACATAAACGATCAACTTTAGAGATTATAATGAAAGGACGACTATCAGGATATCAAGATAAATATTTCCATCCGCATCGATTCGAAAAACATCCATATACAACTCCAACGAATTGTAATCACTGCACAAAATTATTATGGGGACCAGTTGGGTATCGCTGTATGGATTGTGGTAATTCTTATCATGAGAAGTGCACTGAACTGTCAGTAAAAAATTGCACTAAATATAAAGCAGTAGATGGTGTAGTTGTACCACCTAATGTAAATATATCACAGGGTGATACATCTAGCATTGCTTCAAGTGCAGCGACAACTGCGCGAACATCTAGCCATCATTTTTATAATCAGTTTAGTAGCAACGTTGCAGAGAATCGAACACATGAAGGGTAAGTTTAGAAACACATCATATTAAGAAATAAAATATATTTTATATATATGTAAATAAATATAAATATATCGTTAGACACTTGTATAAGCGTGGTGCTTTACTGAAAGGATGGAAGCAGCGGTGGTTTGTATTAGACTCAATCAAACATCAATTACGATATTATGATTCTATTGAAGACTCGACATGTAAGGGATTTATAGGTAAAACAAAAAAATTCACAAAATTATTACGATACAATTAAATCGCATCACATCGCATTTCTGTTATAGATTTAGCTGAAGTTCAATCAGTGTCGGCCGCACAGCCAGCTCAAATTGGAACAAAACGAATTGATGAGAAAGGTTTTTTCGATGTAAGCTATTAACTTATCTCATCTAACTTATCTAAGTGTATAACTAACTGATTAAATATATTTGAATAATTTTTAGTTAAAAACATGCAAACGAAATTACAATTTTTATGCAGTGAATGCCAATTTGGCTCAGGAGTGGATCGAAAAAATTCAAGCTTGTCTCCAGTGAGCAACAAATTTTATTTATATTTTTAATTTGTATGTATGTTGTTATAACAAATATATTAAGACTAACTTCTTATATCATGAAATAAATATATGTAGTATTCTTTTTTCTTTATGAAAAAAATTAGTAAGCAGGTTAGAAGTATACATATATAAAATTAGTTACACATTATATATTTATATATTTAAATAACTGGTATAGAATTCTCATTGTTTACTATGTACTTTTAAATGTGATTAATTAATTTAAAAAGTTATTTTTCGATAAGTTTGCAAGATTATAATAACTATTGAATTCATATTGTATAATTGATATCATAATTTAAATGTATTTAATATATATTATAAAGAACAAGTACCAAAGAAAAACAAAATAGTTTTTATTTAAATAAGTTGATTGCAGTTTAGGTGACATAGGTGTTAGTTATTAAAAAAATATTATTTCTTTCAAATTATTATTAATAAAATACTCTTAAATTTAAGAATTGAAACATCAATAACATATTTTTGAGAGTAAGTAGTAGTGGGTTTATTAGAAATTGTTCAATTAATCAACATTTATAAATATTACAACAAGTGCATTTATATATATTTAGAATTTACTATTATAGAAACGTTGTCCAGTATACTATATTTAATATAAAAAATGAGAATGGGAAGAAAAAACGTGAAAATTTATCAATATATATAGCTGTTGCGTGACCATGGCAAAATGTATCATATTGTGGTTCAATTATTGATTCACGATGATACTAAAAATAAAGTAATATATAAAAATAGGTTATATTTATAATTTCACATACTTTCATATCATCCAAATCATGTATATTTTCGTCAGAATAACCTTTCATCATTTTTGTTGCAATTGGTCCCATATAATTATTTACTACTGCAAATTCCATTAAAGAAAGGAAAACAAAAACTGAACATGATGACATCCAAACATCAATTGCTTTCACATACGACACGGGTGGTAGAGATTGCTGAGATTGTGTATTTTGTGTTGCGAGAGTTAAAAGTGATGTAACGCCTAAAGTAACACGAGCAGGTATAGCTTCAGGTTTGATCCAAAATGATATCCAAGACATAACAACAATTAGTGCGGATGGTATATATGTGTGGAAAAGATGGTAGCCCAATCGTCGACGCAAATTAAATACAATAGCTAAGCAGGTAAAATTACCTAAAGGTTAAACGTAATTAAATCAAGTATTCATTGTACTATATTTGATTGGATGCAGTTAAATTATGTTAGTAATAAAGTTAGTGTTAGTTAATTGAATGTATACAGTTTTACTCATAAGGATTACAAGGTTTGCTTCTTAAGTCTTTTGTATTGTAATAATTTAAGGTATTCTGAATATTCAAGTTATATATTTGTGACATTTTCATTGCAAATATACAGAGTTATAAATAATTTAATAAATAGATATACATGATATATAGATTTCTTAATCCCAAAACATTAATTATTTTGTTAAATTTTAATTTTAATAATTTTAAAACCTATGCACAAAGTAATAAAATATTATATGTAATGTTAAGCAGTATAATCGTTCATAAATATAAATAAAGCAATACAACTAACCTGTTGAGTATTCAATAGTACAATCCGTTGTGTAGTTATTAGAGATATCTAATTGAGGTAATTCAATTTCGCTATTAACAACTAATGGGTCTGTCATATTCCAAATAAATACCAAGTCTTGTACCGTATGCGATACTTGAATTATAAGCAGGCTATTCAGTTGGTTGTGTTATTTATGTTTTTTCTACTTACGACTTTCAATCATCATGGAACATATTTGTGTGTCATGTGGATATGACTCAAACTTCATTGCACATGATAAAACTAATGTTAATCTTGTAAAAAAAGTTTGAAAATATTATAATATATATATAAATAAGAATCACCACTATATAAATATTTAGTTGATAATGTAGATACCTTATAGTGGGTGTCTCCGACTTAAAAGGCATGAGGTAGCTAATTAAGGTAGTTCAAGAATCTTAAAAAAATCATATGGTAAAACGAGTATATTTTCAGTATTAACCAAGGTACAGGATGTAAAAGAAAGGTCTAGCAAAAAAAATCAGTCAATTAAATCTCATATATATAAAACTATAAACACCGTTTTTATTGTTTATTAAACGTAATTTAATCTAATATTTAATGTGTTCTTCTTGTTGCTTGGGTATGAAACTATAGGGTTCGAACCCCTTGATTTTTTCGAACCCCTACATTTTTCAATTAGCTTTATTTTTCTCAATCTTGAAATTTATGTGTACATCAATACAGTGTTGTCTAACGAATGTTTCTGCAAAAGGTTCAAACATTTCACATCGATTCAAAGGCTTGTTGTCTGAAGATACAAAACTTCCTAAAATTCCTCAAACTGCTAATATGTTATAATATAATATAGACTTGCTACGCTAATCTTCATAATTTGAATAATTAGATTACTAAACACATAATACAGAAAGATACAAAAAATCCTTGTTGAGAATTTATCATGTTTTTTAGTATATAGAAGAAATCCGAAATCATGAAACTTACTATGGTTTACTAACACGATAATGGACCTAGTCTAGTCTTTAAATGAAAGATTAACAATCATTTTTGTCTTCGGTGGATTGACTGCTGGTCAGCAAGATTATTGAAAATCTCGCCTATGGACCTTTTTTTGTCGGGCACAATGTAAATTTAGTATATTTAGTATATTTCGTTTAGTATATTTGACCCTGATCTCGGTACCAAGCCTATGTTACTAGATTTGCGAAGTAAGACAGAGTCAAAAAGTAGAGTAGCAGTACAAATAAGATAAATATGCAAGTCGACAACCAATTTAACAGAGAGAAAGAGAGAGAGAGAGATTCAACATTCTACAGAGTTGCTTTATGTTTTGCTTATATAATAATGCAATTAATACATTTTTGCTAAACTTAATACTAATTATTATATTGAAATTATTTTATTATTAAAAATTGTTTTATAAAAATACATAAAATAATTATAAATATTATACCTATATTTTTGTTATATCTTGTATGGTATGTTGGAATAATAAATGTAGTTTACTAACTATGCAAATAAAATGCATAGAAGTTAGAAAAAATAAAGCTCTAATATAACTGTAAATAATAATAAGAACGGTGTTTATTGGATTATTATTTCCTGGTATACAGTGAATTATATGACTGCATGTTTTTTTTCAGGCATACCTTTCTTTGACACTCTATAGTCAGGCAAATACTGAAAATGCACCAATCTTAGAAACGATTTTTTTCGTTCCTTGAACCGCGGAATTGTATTTGCGCATTTATGCCATTTAAGTAGGAAACCGTTTGCATACACCATCAAAGATTTTGAGAAATATATTTGGAATTTAAATGAATTTGAAAGAAAATGAAAATAAAAGATGCATAACTTGGTTAAGTTCTGGCATAGGGTAACAAAACATATATATGTCATAATAGTAATATGCAGATAGATTTTGAGAAATATATTTGGAATTTAAATGAATTTTGAAAAAAAAAATGAAAATAAAAGATGAATAACTTGGTTAAGTTCTGGCATATGTCATAATAGTAATATGCAGACAATATTTGATTTTATTAAACACATAATAAAAAATTGAATTACTTGAAACACTGTTAAGATAGCATTAACATTGTTTTCCAACTTATTTCATATACATATATATGCTATATACTTACTTAGACATATATAATAATGTTTTATCATGATATAGCCATAAATAATGATTTGGTATTGTCATCTCGTGAAAGGTAACTTTCTTAGCATTTTTAAAAAAACAATCAGGACGCCAAATGCTATGAAGCCAATCGACATCCAAAATACGATATTCTTCACTCATATTCTCAGGAAGTCGAAGTCGTGGATCTCGCCAACTTTGTGCTAAAAATATATCAGTGACGTATGTCTATAACAAACAACAAATAAATTGAATAAACAAATTGAAACTTATTTGAATTTACCATAGATTCTTCATTAATTGAATCCAAAGATAAAACTGTTACATGAAAATATACAACAGTAGGTTGGCCCAATAATTTGGGTGCACGATTCTTGTCATAAGTTTTTGATGGTATTGGCAGAATGTCTGGCAATGATAAACTTGATTCATAGTGTGAAACAAGTTCGGCGCTTTCGGTATTGTTTCTTATATAGCATAAAAGAAATACAAAATATTTAAAAAGTTACTTATTATTTATTTTTTATTTTATAAAAGATATGTAGTAGCTATTTTAATGCAAGAGATAATATTATTTTTTTAACACATATCGTAGCTAATTTCATAACATTTAAAAAATTTTATAGTTTAAATAAAATAATTTTTGTTTTACGAACGTAAGATATGTTAGTTATAAATTTATAAAATTCTTTTTATGAGAGCAACTACAGGAAAGATATTAACATTTAAATGTTAATAGGCGAAAATAGAATTTGCGCAAAATCCTTTTATACGACATATAATTGGGAAATTGCTTTCTATATATGTATTTAAATAGTTCATGATGATATTTTATAAAAATAAAATATTTTGTAAATTTATGTTGTCACTAAATAATAATTATATTTAAAAAAGAAATATAATAAAATGAAAGCATACCTGAATCCATGAACACAATTACAGAGCAATATTGATTTTTCTAATAAATAAAAGTAAATCATGATAACGAATAAAGATTTTTGCTGGCATAATTGCTTAAAAATTATTTGCATATTGAACACTTGAACTTTCATATTATTAAGGTATGCATTCCCATAAATATTTACATTTATTTATATTTTTTCAATCAATCAATCAATCAATCAATCAAACACGTTATGTTTTTATTAATGCAATACTTAGAAAATAAAGTTTTACTTTTGTTAAAATTGAAATGCATACATTTAAAATAAGCTTTTAACGGTTTTTGTGCAACAAATAAATTCTCATAGACAAATAAATTTATGCACATTTTAGATATTCGGTTATTAAACTATTAAAAATATTTTCAAATATAATGCAATTTTCTGCATGTTTTCGTCAAATAAAAACTTATATTAAAAATAGTGTTACTTTTCAAGGTGTTATTATTAAATTACTAAGGTTTCTTCAATTGCATTTTATACTCATTATATACGCATTGCATTTGAAATTGACATTTGTCCATTTGGTCATTTGTCCATTTGTTTGAGACAAGTATACAATTTGCCATTTCGTTATACAATAATTTATCATTTTTATCAATATTGAAAATAAATTTATAATGGATATGTTAACTTACAATTGATATAACACTAATGTTATTTGAAATAAATACTTTTGAGATATTTTTGATAACATAATAATATATTATTATGTTAATTACATTATAATATTGTATAAATCTTTCTCAAACTTTTAATTATTATTTCAATATTTCTTTTTATGATCTTAGGGATTCTGCTTAAGAAATGTAATTTGATAAATTTTGTTACATGGTATCAGTCACCTACACATTATTTAAAGTTTTGCAACTTGAAGGTTCTAAGTCAGCAATATTGTTATAAGTCTTACTTAGGGTATGACCGATCTTTTCATACTTCTGTTTTTTATTTTAATCGCGAAGTTTTTTCTATCCTTTGCATTACTGGTAAGATGAAAAACGTAGTGAAGAAATATCCAAAATCATACAAACCATACATATTAACATATTAATAGAAAGCATCATCTAACCGTAACAGTTTGATTATATTTGTTATGTATCGATAATGAGTAATGGCGGTAGGGATAAACGCGGTGTGGCGACGGATTAGGGCAACAAAAACACATTTTCGCCAGATACAAGTCAAAAAAGTAGTTTTTTACTTCCAATATAGTTTATTTATTTTCTTTTTTTAGTATACGTAAAAAGTGAGAAAAGTTATGAAATATATTTGATCATTTGATCAGATTAAGCAGTGCACAATAACTATACATTTTTCACTGCTCAATCGGCAGAGTGACAGCCGCAATGTTTTTCTTATGAATTTAGATAGTCCATTAGTATATCACGTCCAGGGCGTTGGTAATGTTAAGACTTTCACTGTCGCTAATTTATTAACAAAGCACTAGAATAACAACATAATAATTTGCACAATGAGTTATTGTGAACGTATGTCAAGCCTGAAATTAAATAGAATTTAGATATGTAATATGATATCAATATAATTTTTAATACAATTAAAAAATGAAATAAAATTAATTTCGTATTAAATAATATATATGTAATTGATTTTGATAATTGAATTCAATTATTCATTTCATTTTTGTGAAGAATATTGAAACTTCAGAGTGGATTTTTCATATTATAAATTAAATGAATTTATTGAAAAGTTTTATTTTATATAAAAATATTTTGTAAAAATTTTCGAAACTGTTGAATTTATTTATAATAACATGCCTGGTTTAAAGCGGGTATAAACATATGATTTTAAATTACAAGTTACTGCCATCTGCAGGATTTTAAATTAAACTCAGCAAAATGTTCAATTTTATTGAAGCAGTCACTTGTACTGCAATTTTCTCATTCCACAAATCGTATGAGTGTGATTAAGAATATGCAGTATTTTACTAAGAATAGCTGAGTTGTTAATTAACAAGTTATATGTTTATATAGTGATTAAATAAGTTAATTATATATCAATTCAAAACAAAAAAACAAAAGAAAAAAAAATAAATGGATTTTCTACGACAAATTCCAGAAGGTAGGAGTTTTTGAAAAATTGTCAAAAATCGATGCTAACAATAGGGATTTCTTTATGTTATTGTTTTAAAGTTTCGATATTGATTTTCCTTATCTTTACGGAATACAAATTTTATTTACCAACTTGATTATATTTTTATAAGTGCTGTAACGTAGTGTTTTGATATATTTTATAGTTTCAATTTATGTACAATAGAATGCAATGTAATATTTTGCGTTTAATTTTATTGAAATCAGAACAATTGATATTAATTGGGTAATGAAATTTATGATAAATCAAAATGTAAGATTCTTTGACCTTTATTTAATATTCCTTAAAAATAAATTATAATTGATTTCTAATACGTTCTTTTGTTTAAGATTGTAATTTTATCCAGTTCTAATTGGCAAATCAAAAGACACACTCTTCAATGAAATGTAATTTTTTTTGAATTTTTGTATAAATTAAACATTTCAAATCACACACAGAGAGATCATCTTCTAGTTATGATGTAATAATGGAGTCACCATTGGTTGCCAGTTTAAATGAAAATATTTTAGATAATCGATCAAGTAAACAAGATAACGGACAAAACATGATATCCAGCGTAAATAGTACATTGGAAGATACAACTCCAAGTGATTCAGGTGTGCAAATGCTTGATTCTGAGTCAAGTGAATTTATGATTGAATCAATAACATCACAAACTGGCTTTGATTTTGATGATATTAAGGCACAAAATCCTGTTAAGGAATTGACATCATATTCTGCAATGGCTTCTTCAAATGAACTGAATGGATTGATACAAGTAGCTGCAATAGAGACTGTAGATACGAATTCAAATGTAACTAAATGTACATCAAATATAGAGGAAGCTATGACAACAAGTACATGCTCAACTTTTGATACAACAGAAAATATTGTTTATAGACGTAAAGTTCGCAAGACTCAATCAGGTCCAAAAGTGCCCAAGAAACGTGTTTCTTTTCATGAGGATATACTAAAAAATACGCGCACTGATAATATTCACATTGAACATGGATTTATAACATATAAAAATGGGCGGAAGTTACTACCAAAAACTGGTGTAGCAGGACGTTATTCTTGGTGCTCAGAGGGAGATGGCAGAAGTGAGGTTCCGACTGAATTATGTGCTCAGTTGCAGGGTGAAGAAGATTGCGATAGTAGACGCAGGCGTCGTGTTGTATATCGTAATGCTTGTTCAGATGTTTTAGATTATGGTAATTCAGATGTTTATGATACTAATGAAAGCCATTGCTTACAATATGATAATTCCGGAGTTTTTGAGTATCAGCCACAAAGAGATGGCAGTAGCATTAAAGGTTCTGGTGCTGAGACTCATCATTTATACAGATGCTCTTGTTCTAGTTCTAATTCTAGTCTTGATTCGGAAGAAAATGATAAAAACTCAAACCGGCAAGAGTATGCACAAGCTAAAAGTAGTTCTTGCGATTGCATTGGTATAAGTAATGCAAACAATAATTTAATTGGTGAGTTAGTAATAAATGTTGATGTATTATTATTATTTTATATTTTTAATTTTTAATTTTTCATACTATAGGTGATAATTGCTATTTTTCTGAACCAAATATTGATAATATTAATGAGAGTTCTAAAAAATCTGTATGGAATAAGGAAAAGAAGCCGAAATCAAGCTGTTTAAAAAAGACGAACACAAATTTTATATATGAACAAGATATTAATTCAAAAGTTAAAAAATTCAACGTTCATGACATGAACATGCTACTTGATAATAGTAGTAAAATGATATTCGGTTCTCTTAAGAGCATATTTACTATGCCTTTGCCGGAAAGAGGTGTTCCTGAAGGGTCCGAAGATTTGCAAGCAGTAGTTGAATGCTTGCCTGAAATGGAACAACAAGCGTCTGCTGAATTGATGAGGAAAGAACTATGCAAATATCCTTCAGAATCACCACCATTAAAAGCAAAACCTTTTCTTAGTAAAAGTCTAGATGGATCAAAACAAAATCAAACTACTAAGAAGTTTGTACATAACGTTGATGAACAGTTACGTCGCAAAAATATGAATGTCGATCTTTTGGTTCTAAAAAATGAAGAAGAAACTGAATCTGTGGTAAGAAGTATTCAGCGACAAGAAGAGTTTGATAAGGATGATGTTTTAACAACTGCAATTGAAGCTGCAAGTGCAACAGAAGTTCAAGTAGAAACTAAGCAATTTCGAAATAAATTTATTATAAATTGTGAAAGCACAGTTTTCGAGCACACCGGGGTTTCGTATGAAAAGAATTCATTTATTGAAGATGGTCAAAATAAATATTTAAATTTCGCAGAAAAAAATACACCAATAGCACAACCAGAACACAATCAATTGCGTAACGCATTTATATCGGTTCCAATTGCAAAAACTTTTTCTAATTTTTTTCGTGGATTTAAAGAGTCAAACGCAAGCACTCCTTTGCAAAAATCTTCAAAGAAGAGCTCTAAGCAACAGGAAAATAAAGAAATTCATACACCTGACAATGACATAGGTAAGTAACTAATATTTAAGGATAGTTGTTTATTAGTAGTCAACAAAAAAAAAAAACTTATTAACATTTTTTATTTTGTAATTTAGCACCCATATCATTATCGTCATCAGTAAAATCTGATTCAATAAATTCTACAAACTCCCAATCGCAACCAAAGTTAAAGAATTCGGTAAATACATGCAGCAGTACATGCAGCTTGGTTATAGGTCAAGATTTTCGAAGCACATTAGAAAAGCAGTCGCGTCATCTTCCATCACCATTAAAGAAACGCACAAGTATTAATAATTTAATGATACAACCACCTCGATACGGAACTAGTGGTGTCAATACAATGAGTGAACAAAACAGTTTACTAAGTCCAGATCTATTTAATGATTATGCTGGAGTACGGGGCGGTAATGGCCGCGACTCTAAAAGTACAATTCTTAGTGATGAATTCGATGATATACTTACAATCACTACTGATACCGATAAAAATGAAAATGATATTGTTATAGTGGATTATCCAGATTCGAATGATCGACAAAATTTTACAGATTGCCCGAATTTACTGAGACCGCCACAGCAGCCCGCAAAAACATCTCTTATAAATCGATTTTTACGTAATGTAACGCAAAAGAAAATACTTGAAACTTCAATACGAAAAAATGATTTTTTTGCTGGGAAACTTAAGAATGAGCAGAAACTATTTGCGAATGATTTATATGTTCCAGGAGTACGACCTAAGAATTATGATCTCATTGACGATTTGAATGCAGAAATAGCAATGGAAATAGAAATGTCTGGAGTTAATTCACCTCGCCGCGAATTAATAAACATTGAATCAGATTTGAAGGGGAATGTAGCACGATTTGAATTGGGTATTGGTGAGATATCGGTCGATATATTTAATGGACATCATTTACATATTTTGCGTGATAAAACAGAGCAATTAATGAAGGTAATTTTATTTTATGAAATTTTTAAATATATACTATAATATGTATTAAGGAATGCATATGATTTTAATTGACAATTGACAATTGACAATTTTGTTTTCAGGTATTTAAATTATATACTGGATATAGTCGTGAAGGTTTTATGACTCCGGTGCTTGTATTTTTAACTGATACAGCGTTGTATGTAACAGATTTGGTAAGGAATCGGTTATGTTCAAAATTTGTGCTTCCTTATGTTGAATTAGATGTTATATTGGTAAATATGAGAAATTTTATTATCAAGATGGAAAATGCAAAGAAAAATAAATAATTTATTTTTAGATGGGTCCTTATGGAAATACTGTGCTGCTTAGTAATAGTATGCGTGATATGCAACAGGTTTTACTTGCCGGTGGTCCTTATCCAGCTTATGGACTTGTGGCAAATTTAGAATTGTGTACTCGGCGTAGCGGTTCGATTTTGCCAGCTGTTGGACAATTGACACTTGAGCATTTAGCACCATTAAGAAAATTTGTTCGCGAGAATTCGTCTGTGGGCAAAAATGATATATGGATGTATTATGCTGTCGTTAATATACCAGTTGGTACGATCGGTAATGAGCAGGAACCCTTGGGACCGAATATCAAAGGATTTTTAATGCATAGACGGGTAAAATCTTATAATGCAGGTACTAAACAAGGATGGAGTCCTGGTTACTTTTTACTAAAGTAAGTACTTATATTATTTTGTGTAATCATAAAACTATTTAATCATAAATATTATGTATTTTTAGAGCGGGTGTTTTGTACATGTTTAACGATTCTAATAATAAACTTCCTAGCTGGGCTATGGCATTAGCAGAATGTCAAGGTGCTAGACGTGCAATTAATACGGGCAGACCACATTGCTTTGAAATTATGTTGAAAAAAGAGTTATTGCAATTAGCTGCTCCGGATGAGTATGTTGCTTCGGAATGGTTACAAGCGCTGTTACAATCAGCAAGTGGGGTAAGATACAGAACATATAAAAATATATAGAATAGAATATTAATTTTAAATATATTTGTTTGGATAGCTTTTTGAAATGCAAAAAAAACATAAAACGTTGGGGTGCAGCTTGGTGGTAACTGAAAATTATTTAATCACTTTGAGAGAAGATTTTACGGCACCATTACAAATAAACCAGCATAATAATCCGCGAGATTTGAGAAATGAAGAAAGAAAAGATATGGCAGAGCTGCATTATACTAATAACGATACGGGCAGTTTGGTAAATATTATAATTTTTTGAATTATTAAATTTCTTTTATAAAATATTTACGGTATCAATAGAATACGTATTTATTGTTTGATTATTGTTTGACATATAAAAATGTACATTATTTTTATAATTCTTAGTTGAATTCTGCTTTGAGTACTCCAGTGAAAGGTACACAACGTTCTTGGTCATCAGCAAACTCAACACCCACAATGTTATCTCAGATATCAAAATCTACGTTAGGTGCAGGTGGAAGCACATTATCATCTACACCAACATCTGTGAAGCAAACAACAAAAGCGGCGAACAATCTATCAAACTATTCGAATATGTATAGTGTTTATGGTATTAAGTCAGGGTTGGAAATACTAACTTGCGCTGATATTAAGGATATGACTGGTATTAAAATACCATCACATAATGATACTTGGTGGTGTATTTTAGAATTTTCATGCCAAGAAGTACGTGAATGTACAGATGATTTGGTTATATTTTTTTCGAGTAGCTCGGAAATGCAAAGATTTTTAAGACTTTTGGAACAATTATGGCAGTCGAAAAATGTAAGTATGCATTATTTTAAAATAAATCAAATTAATCACATCATTATATTCATTTATAATGCATGACAGAATGATTTATTCCCTATTACTGTACTGGATGAGGATGATTTGATTGCTGAGCAGTGTACTATGCTCTATATTGATATTAATCGTTCATGGGAGCCTTTATTGTCAGCTGCTTTAGGTTATCCTTTGTAAACGTAATAATTTGATTAAATGCACTTTTTAGAATAATACATATAAGAAAAACA
>NC_051847.1:113946968-113961370 GCF_002237135.1 Teleopsis dalmanni | reverse complement strand
TTTTTATTAAGTGAATAAATTTAGAATAAATTTATTGGATACTCCTGGACATATTGATTTTACAATGGAAGTGGAACAATCATTGCATGCAGTTGATGGTGTCATTATTGTTTTAGATGCTGCAGCCGGTGTAGAAGCTCAAACGCTTACAGTTTGGGCACAGGCCAATAAACATTCTCTGCCCAGAATTGTGTTTGTGAATAAAATGGACCGTACTGACTCAGATTTCGAAAAATGTATAGCAGATTTAAGAATAAAATTGGGTGTTAAACCATTATCTTTACAGATACACAAAAATGATGACAACAAAACTTTAAGTACTTCCTTATAGTATAGAGAATAATATGATATAATAGTTTTATTTTATTACTGTTCTTAGCTATTTACGATGTTATAACCTTACAAAAATATCGGTGGAATTCAGAAACTTTAGGTAGAGATTATGTAACAGAGAATTTAGTTGCTGGCGATGATATGTTTTTAAAATTACAACATAGAAGAAACGAGTTGATAGATGAATTGTCTGGACTAGATGATGAATTGGCAGACTTCGTAATCAAACATGAAAGTTTTGAGAATATAACTAATAAAATGATATATGATGCCCTACGGCGCACAACTTTGAATAATAAAACTGTACCTGTGATACTTGGTTCAGCCTATAAAAATATAGGCATTCAAAAATTAATGGATGCCGTAATTCAGTATTTACCAGCTCCACATGAACGGAACCAGATTTATGACTGTTTTGGGTAATAATTGTGTATTAAAAATATTTAATCAAATTCTAAATGTATAAAAACTTTTAAAGCAACGATTTTGTTGGTAAGGTTTTTAAAATAATTCATGATAAACATCGTGGGCCGTTAACGTTAGTTAGAGTATATCGCGGAAATATGAAAAAAGGACAAAAAGTCACTTTATCGCGAGGTGGGCAAGAAATTTTAAATAAAATTTTTGAACCATTAGCTGATGAATATCGCGAAATCGACACTGTACAGGCTGGTAATATTGGCATATGCAGCGGTCTTAAGGTATTTTATTTTTATGTAAATATTAATGAGCAAAATTTGATTTTAATTAGATTTTTGTTTTTTCTAGAATACTACAACTGGAGATTTGTTAATTGAGAGCACAAGTTCCCTAAAAAATGCACAAAAACGACTGAAAAACATTTATAAAAATGAGGAATTTGAAAAGAAAGATGAAATTGAGGAAAACATTATAAATGAAATTTTTTCGACTGAACCACAGGTTCCAGTAGCTGTTTATTTTTGTTCGATTGAACCGCCAAATTTGTCAACACAAAGCGCCATGGAACTTGCGTTAAAACAATTACAGCGCGAAGATCCTAGTTTGACTGTTCGGCACGACGAAGTAACAGGACAAACAGTTTTAGGCGGTAAGATTGCTACTAAATTAATAATTTATAATTTATAATTCAAAATTCAGAAAATTAATTATTTAATGAGAATTTATTTAGGAATGGGTGAACTACATATGGAAATTATAAAATCCCGAATTTTGACTGAATATAAGATTGATGTAGATTTGGGTCCTTTACAAATTGCTTACAAAGAAACAATTGATGCATCTGCAAAGGAAACTTATTTCGTTGAAAAAGATATTGCTGGTATTAAGCAAAATGTTACAATAACGCTTGAGTTAATAAAAGGATGTCATGATTTATTTAGGTAAATTCACAATAATATTGAAATATATGCTAATTGGTGTCTTTGTTAAAAAGTAAAATAAATATTTAATTACCATATGTAACAAATTTATTAGCATAGACAAATCTCCAGAAAATGTGGCAAATGTAAACATGTTACGACCACGAATGTTGCAAATAATACGAAAAGGTGCACTTTCTGCTTTAGAAAGAGGACCAAGAGTTGGGGGACAAGTGGTAGATACTCAAATTAAACTGCATAATATTGTCGTTGGGCGTGGAACGGCGGATTCTTTTATAATGGCTGCGGCAGTACAATGTATTCAGAAAGTAAATAATTATATAGACTCTTATTGGAGAGAATATTTCACTCTTTTAATTATAACAGATACTGAACACTATAGGAACTCGTTTACTAGAACCTGTAATGGAAATTCAAATAGTTTCACCTGCTGAAAATATTTCACAAATTCTTGCAGATTTATCTCGACGACGTGGAATAATTAACGAAATTGTACCAAAATCCAATAATAAGGTTTGTTTAAAACCTTATTTCTACAATATAAATATATTTATTGAATATATATTTTTTTAGGTAATTACGGCAAAAGTTCCTTTAGCTGAGTTGTTTGGATATTCTACAAGTTTACGTACAATAAGCTCTGGCACTGCTATGATGACAATGCAGCCATGTGGTTTTTCTAGTATGAATACAAACGATGAAATAGTTGCAATACGGCGAACACAGGGATTTGAATAACTTTTGAAAACAATAAAGTGTATATATATAAAACATTGTACTTATATAAATAATGATCTTTAATTACTAAAATTAATATTCCGAAAAATGTTTTTTCAAACATTTTTTTGAATTTTATTTAATAAATATTTTTTACTTTCATTTTGTTATACCTTCGTTCGCAAATATAGGCAACTTAAAGTAGTGTCTACAATATTTATATAAACATTTTAAATATTTATATCTTTAACTTTTAATTGTTTATTTACATATGAAATTATTAAACAAACAGTGATTAACTTAAACTTAAATTATTGGTTAATATTATAATTAAATAATTCTAAAACTTTGAATTGATAACTATTGTTATTGTTTTGTTTTGTTATTAGTGTTGTGGTTATTTATTTTATGCACATGTTTTCTTCGTGTATAATTTTATACATTATCAAAAATTATAAATTTATTTTCACATTGTAAAAAATCATAATTATTAAATAATAAAAAAATCTTTTAGATACCCCTGAAGATGTTAGAAAAAAACCAACGTAACGTCGGGTGAAAAAATGAAATATATTAATATTTTGTTTACATTCCAGTTACAAGACCAGAGTAGCCTAATAGAAATTATAATTTAAAAAACAAAACGTACTGGTCAAAAAACATCATTATTAATGGGTATATTTGTTGTTGTTGTTGTTGTTGTTGTAACCCGCAGGGACCTGTAAGCAGATAAACATGAAAGAAAACACAAGACGATTACATAATTAGGGAAATAGGATGAAAGTTAGGAGGGGGAGGGGTTAAGGAAGAAGAGGGGGAAAGAAGGATGTGGAAGCGTTGGAAAGGAGGTATATATAAACCGTCATCCTGGATCCAGGCGGAGAAACTTGACCACTTCAATGGGGTGAGTCCAAAGGTTAATTGGACGAAGATTTGTGTGTGCAGAAGGACATGTAAACAGATGGGCGGCGTCATGGGTCGAAGAGCTGCAGTTGGGGCACACATTGTGGATGGACGTATTTATGCAAGACAAATAATTGTTTAGCACTCGTCTATATATATATAAGACAGCGTTCATCCGAGGAGATTTCAGGCGGAGGCCTATTAAGATTCTTGTTGTCTGACAACCTTGGTCTAGAAGAAGATGCTGCATCGGTGTGGAGTGCCGTAAGTCCACGTTTATATTCGAGCTTATTGATGTTAGCTCTGTTGCAAAAGGTGTCGATAAAATTAATAAAAGAGAGGACGTATCGACGGATGCATCTAGGAGGGAGGCCACTACTAGCCATGGCGCCATTGGGATGACCATCTGTGTGGCACGCGAGAAGATATTGCTTGGACAGTAGTTGATTATGCTCTTTTACAAGAAGCATTTTTGATTCTGTATGAAGGTGGTCAGCATGCGACATGCTATGGCAACCAGTTGCAACCCGCAATGTCGTATTTTGACAAGATTGGTTTGTGGTCCATTGCGTCTCGCAGAGTTGTGGGGTCCGTGCTGGAGCTGCATAGGCCGCAATAGGACGTCCTATTGCTTTGTATGTACTCAGTAGGGTTTTTTTACCTTTGCCCCAAGAACAACCTGCGAGAGCTTTTAACACATTATTACGTAATTTCAACCGGTCACATATACCAAACGCATTTGCAGAAAAAGTCAGCATACTGTCGAGTACGACACCCAGGATTTTTGGTTTGGTGGTGGTAGGGATCCTTATTGCACCGATATTTATGGGCAGAGTCAGGGAAACCTCTTTAGTCCAGGAAATAAAGACGGTGGCTGAAGATTTTTTTGATGATAGCTGAAGATTTCTATTAGCCAGATATGATGCCAAAGATGGTAGATATGGCCCGTAGTTAGAATTGTGCACTCATCTGCATAGGTTATGACTCTGACTCCCTCTGGGGGGTCCGGGAGTTTGGACATGTATAAATTGAAGAGGATCGGTGAAAGAACGCTGCCCTGGGGAAGACCTTGTTTCAATTTCCTAGCTTTTGACATATTATCTCTAAAGTGAACAAAGGATGATCTACCTATAAGATAGTTACAGAGCCATCTCTTGGTGGAGTCAGAGATAGATGTTTCGGCCAAGTCATTTAACAGGGTCCTATGGGAGACTCTGTCGAATGCTTTTGCGAGATCAAGGGCAACAAGCACCGTGCGAGTTACATTCTTTTATCTTATCCCTATGCTAAATATTTTATCATCGTTGTTTGACCTAATCAAACAACGAAACATCTACATTGCATCCTACTAAACATTTTATTATCGTTTTTCGACCTAATCAAACAACGAAAGATCTATATTATACTTTATTATATTCTACTATCTTTAACTAAACATTGTAACTAAAAATATTATTATCGTTGTTTAGCCTAACCAAACAATGAAATGTTCTCATTGTATTCTATTATCACTACATACCATATTATACTTTACAATCTCTAACTAAACATTGTAACTAAAAGTATTATTATCGTTATTCGGCCTAACCAAACAACGAATTGTCTTATCAGGATTCGATACTTCGAATCCTCACTATAACTATAAGCAAAGATGTTAGATATAAGTCAGTCTTAAGATACATTTAATAAAGTAAGTATAAAACTTAAGTTTTGTGCGTTTTAATTAAATATAATTTCCGTTCACACGGGTGATTTTAATTTAGGCCATTTACGATTTGAGATGTAATCTCGCAAAGAGCTGAGGTGGTACTGTGACGTTTGCGAAAACCATGTTGTTGAGGAACTAGATGAATGTGAGGTAATATTTGCTTCAGTACTAAAGACTCCAGAATTTTGGCTACTGGAGATAGCAAGGATATCGGTCTGTAGGATTCACTTAAGCCTACCAGTTTACCTGGTTTCAACAATGGAATTATTCTACCAGTCTCTCAAATGTTTGGGATGATGTGTGACCTGATGGAAGAGTTCATAATGTGCGTCAGAACTGAAATACCATAGGTCCCGAGGTTCTTGAGCATGAGCATGGAAATGCCATCAGGAGCAAGAGCTTTCGAGGCTTTGGCATGTCTGATCGTATTAAGTACATCATCTAAGGAGAACAGCGCTGTGTGGTCAGAATATGGCTTCCGAAAAGTGGGTTTCTTTCTGCGTGTAGCAAGAGAAGCAGAAGCATTGAGCACGAAAAGACAACAAAATTGTCGGGCGCAATGCTTGGGATCAGTGAAAGTGATCCTATTAAATGATATCGTCTTGTTGTTGAAACGGGAAGGATTAGAAAGTGCTTTAATAGTAGTCCACAATTTACAATTTTGGAAGTCGCAGTTATCTAAAAGTTCCTTCCATTTACCAAGACGATATTCGTTCACCATTTTACGGATGTTGTTGTTCAGAATTTTTATATGTGGATTGGGTGGGTTCAATCTTCGAAAATTGACGCGTTCCTCAGCAAGAGGCACAACGTCACTAGGAAAACCTGGTCTAATGGTTTTAATTCTACCTGCTGGGACAGCTGTGGCGGCAGCTTTGATAATTATGCTGCGAAATTGTTTCTCTGCCTTGTTCAAATCAGAGGACAGAGAGATGTTACTGAAGTTGCGTTCTGAAATATCTTTAAAAAGGCCTCGGTGAGGACCTCGATTGATGGAATAGAAATTGTGATGGGAGTGTGATCTGAGCTTAAAGCTATATCAACACTGACATCAAGAGAGCTGGAGCAGGTTGGCGTTACCCTAGTGGACGAGTCCTCATTTAGAACACCAAAAGAGGATTCATCAATTTGGGAAGCCAATTGCAGGCCTATCTGATCAGTTGGTAGGCTGGAAAACCACAGGGAATAGTGTGCATTCAAATCACCCAGTACAAAACGCAAGTCCTCATCTAGAAGATATGAAATATTTGGGGTGTGCTGTGGAGGGCAGCTAGAGTTGGGTGGCAGGTAAATATTGACTAGTTTAAGGAACCTTGATGATCTATTAATGAAAATTTTTAACCCTATAACCTCCAAGTATTCCTCATTTGACGGGGGCAAAGAAAGCTCACAATGAGATGTAGAATCCCGCAACAAAAAAGCAACACCACCTCTTGCGCCCCTAGGTTTGGGGAGCCGTAGCTGCAACTGAAGTAGGAAAAATAGCTTTGACGTGGATTGACATGCTTTCCAGTTGCATTAGCAATGTGTTCGACTAATTTTAAGGCACTTACTTTCGGATTTTTGTTAACTTCTTTTAAAACCAAGCTGACATCCCTACGTATGAGTATCCTTGGGCGGCCACTGCGAGGCTTATTTTCAATAGAACCACTATTTTTAAAATTTTTTATTATCGTCTGAACTGTTGATCGAGTTAAATTTACTAATTTTGATACTTTTACCATAAGGTTTTTTTTCATTTCTATGCTTAATAACCAGATTTCGCATATCACTTTAAATTCTTTTCGTGGACCCCTCGTGTCAATTAAATACCACTCTCAAAGCACAACTAAGTGCATTATATAAATGTATGACTCATGCCACAAGCATGAAATATGAAAAACGGTACTTTCCCGTTTAACATTTAAATTACTGTCGACTATATCTAACAACCAATGAAGTGTATGTAGACTTTTGTCAATGATTTTTTTAGGTTTTTTTCGAATAACTTTGTTAATTTATATTGATGAATGGATTTTCTTTTGTTTATTATTATTAAAAAACAGTTCTAAACAAAACTGTATCATTACTTTTTTCTACTATGTCCTTGGATTTACGAGCTAGCAAAAATGGGGGGTGTATGTAGAGTTTTGTCGCTGACTGTATGTATTCTCACATATGTATATATATGTATATATGAACTTATTAAGGCATATATTGATCAGAAACAATTAGTAGTATAGTGCATAATTAGTTTTCGAATATATTACCAAGTAGTTAAACTATTTTAAGAAGATGATATATATTTCGCATTTACTTTGATTTTAATATGTAAGAATAAATAATTTTTTAAACATCATCCTAATAATGTGCATTTGAGAATAAGTACTTTTAAGTTATTTCGAATAAAATGATGATCATAGTTAAAAAATATCAAGTTTTACTAAATTAAAGTAATAAAATATTGAATGTAATTTTTTTAATTATTATCATTGTTCACTTATTATAGAAAAAGTTATTTGAACAGTATGATTGCATGATTTCCGCTACTACCAAATACAACGCTGTATGGTTGCTCAAAAACTATTTGTTGTTTTATGTTTTGTGGGTGTAGTTAGAAAATAGTAAAATTTTGTAAATTTATCTAATTTAGTTTGTTTATTTACAAAAGTTCATATGTTTAATTGTGAAAACTAAAGAATTAAATAAAATATACTAGGATATGTAAAATATAATAAATTTAAGCCATGTGTCCAAAGAACGGGTGTGGTTAAAAAGAAAATATTTAAGAAATATAGAACAAAACATGAAACAAAAAATTAGATTAATATTCAAAACATATAAAGCGAATGGAGCATACTAAATCTTTTTCCTACAAAAACATAATTTGGTTCAGTAAGTTTGTGTGTTCAAAATATATTTATTTAGGGTGAAGTAAGAAAAAGTGATAGGAAGTTGAGGAGTTTTGTGTAAAGAATGTAACACAATCGTTGGTAACGAAATGTCCCGGCTAGCTGATTACTTTGTTGTTGTTGGCTATGATAATGACAAAGAAAGTAAGTTTATTTTCATTATTTCATATATTATTTTATGTTAAATTTTTGGTTTTTATGTTGGTCTAATTAGTGTATGAATTAAAACTAAATAATAATACAATTACCATAAAATAATTATGAATATTTAATATGAAAAATAACACTTTAAACTTATGCTTATTAAAAAAATCACAATGAATTTATTTTTATTATGCTTTTGTAGGAACGAATGATGAAAGTACACAAATTTCATGCGGCAAAATTGTTCAAAGATTTCCTGAAAATGACTGGGCAGATACTTCATTCATTGAGGGCATTGAATGGGTTTGTTTAGTATTATTAATACTATATTTTCCGTCCTCTGTATAAATAATTATTTTTTAGTTTTGTCAACCACTCGGTTGGAATTTGTCTTACGAAAAACAAGAACCGAAATTTTTCACTTCTGTTCTTACTGATATTGATGCTAATAAGCACTACTGTGCCTGTCTCAGTTTTCACGAAACATTGGCTATTACATTAAATAAAATTGTAGACGAAGAAGATGAAACTGTATTACCTTCAAAATTCCAAACCGGCTGTGCTTCATCATCTACGATTACAAATAATATAAGTATATCGCATCACAGCGTCATGTACGCACCGAAGTGTTTGGTTCTTATATCGCGGTTAGACTGTGCAGAAACATTTAAGGTAAATGGTTTTAGTAAAAGGATTATTTTTTACTTGTGTTACTCGTATTACTCCCATTAAATAATGAAATTCTTTATTTAAAATAAAATTTATATATTTATACAGAACTGCCTAGGTACCATATATACGGTTTATGTTGAAAACTTACCCTACGCTTTAGAAACACTAATTGGTAATATATTGGGATGCATTCAAGTTCCATCACCAGGCGGTCCCCAAGTCAGGTTTTCCATTGGTGCTGGTGATAAACAATCATTGCAAATTCCACAGTCTCCTTCATTACCTGTTACGGGTACAGCAGTATATTTTGTTTTTAAGCAATTAGGTATGTTAAAAAGCGTTTAAATAATTTGTTTTATATTTAAATATGTCTTATAATTTATAACAGGTATTAAAAATGTTCTTATTTTGCTATGTGCTGTTATGACGGAGAACAAAGTACTATTCCATTCTAAAAGTTATTCACATTTAACTGAAAGTTGCAAAGCATTAGTTGCTCTAATGTACCCATTTAGGTAAGTGTATATAATTGCGTAGAATATCAAGAAGTGTAGCATATATTTTTAATTAATAGATATACCCATGTGTACATTCCAATACTTCCTGCGCCTCTAACAGAAGTGCTTTCAACGCCAACACCTTTTATAATGGGTATACACAGTTCACTGCAAAGTGAAATAAGCGATTTACTGGACGTGATTGTTGTTGATTTAGATGGAGGTTTGGTTACTATTCCTGAATCCTTATCACCACCGGTTCCCATATTGCCATCACCGCTATGGGAAAATACTCAAGAGTTATTAACGATGATTTTATTTCCTAATTTATCGCAAGCTGACTTGGCATTTCCTTCATTAGAAAAGCCAACAAACTATCCGAAATCAGAAGCACTTATTGATAAAGAATTGAGAGCTATTTTCATGCGCTTATTTTCACAATTATTGCAAGGGTATTATTTATTTTTTCCTTGTTTTTTATTCCATCTCAAAATAATTTATTCAAATAGTTATCGGTCATGTTTGACGCTTATACGAATACATCCCAAGCCTGTTATAACTTTTCATAAAGCTGGCTTCCTTGGAGCGCGTGACTTAATAGAGAGCGAATTTCTTTATCGTGTGCTTGATAGTATGTTCTTTACTACTTTTGTTAATGAGCGTGGACCACCTTGGCGACCCTCAGATGCATGGGATGAGCTATATAGTTCAATGAATGAAGTTTTAAAGTCTGAAGCCAATAATAAAAATCTAGTAAATATATAATATATATGAATATTTATTTAAAAATGAGTTTTTGTTTAATTTTATATATTGTTCAGATTGCGCAACATATACAGGATTTAGGTAAAATTTTATTTGAAAACGAATGCCCCAATCCGGTAACTTATGCACAAAAAGTATTACGTCCACCTGATGGTTCCTTTCATCGCATTCATCAACCAGCATTTCCACGGATAAATTCAGAAAAAGTTAATGTTATAATTAATGAAGGAATCAAAAAAAATTGCATTTCTCAACGTTTTATTGCTGTAAGAAACCAAAATCGTATCATTCCAATGGGGCCACGATTGCCTGAAGTGCTTGATGTCAGGCCAAACTTATTAAATTCAGCTAGACGACTAGAGGTATGTATATACCTTTACTCTTAGTTTTGGATATAATTTGAATATATTTTTAGGTTTTAAAAACTTGTGTGTCATACATATTTGAAAATAAAATTGCAGATGCTCGCAAATTGGTACCGGCTGTAATGCGAACGTTAAAACACCGCGATGCCAGGTTAATACTTTGTCGGGAATTGTTTGGTTATGTAAATGGAAATAAAGCCGTTCTAGATCATCAGCAATTTGATTTGATTATAAAGTAAGTTTTAAGTTTTGCTTATTAATTATAATAAAAGTATTCTGTTTAATTGTTGATTGGTTGATTGTTCTTTATTAATGTAAAGAGGTATCACACACATTATTTCATATAGGCATCGTGTTAAAATTTTGGTATAAAAATAGTCTTGAAATTGACATTTGAGGCTCTTTTAATGTTCTTCATTTAAATAATAGTAATAAAATAAGTGTATTTACATTCACACTTTAAATTTTTTTCACGTTTTAATATATATATATATATATATATATATACGGAGATATGGAAAATATTTTTAGTTTTTATTTAATTTTATATAAATGGTTTAAATTTGTAAATCTGTAAGTTAAAATTATTACATAATTACATAATTATAGATTTATGAACAAAACTTTACAAAATTCAACGGGAATTGATGAGTACACAGTAGCTGCTGCTTTACTTCCTATGTCAACCATATTCTGTAGAAAACTATCTACAGTTTATCAATTCGCTTACACATGCATTCAAGATCATCCGATTTGGAAAAATCTGCAGTTCTGGGAATCAACATTTTATCAAGACGTTCAAACACAAATAAAATCTTTATATATGCTACATACCCGTAAAAGCGAACACAATAAAGAGTCTAATTGTGTGTTGGATGATGTGCCATTAGAAGAACCAACAGCTTTGGAAATAACAGCGGAACAAATGCGAAAAAGCCCTTCTATTGAAGAAGAAAATAAAAAGGTACAGAATTTCGATTGATATTTTATAAAAAAATTTTATAATACCATATATTTGTATTATAATTAACATGTATTTGTATATAAATATTTGATAGGAATTTGCGCAATCTGAGGAATCTACATTATACAGCCAGGCGATTCATTATGCAAATCGAATGGTTTCACTACTAATACCACCGGATGTTAATGCAGTTGGTCAGAAACCGAAAACATCATTTCGTCTTGATGATAACCATAGTGTATCGAATAGGTTTGTATTAAAATATATTAAATTGAAGTGTTACCGTATTACTTTGATATTTATAAAATGTTTTAATTAATTTAATTTATTTAAAAGCATTATGGGTTCTCATAGTTTAAGTGAACATTCTGATGAAGGTTTCGAAGAAAATGATGCATTGGAAGTTGGGGGAACAGTTGGCAAGATTATTTCACGATTTATAGATCGCGTCTGCACAGAGGGTGGCGTTACATCTGAACATATAAGAAATTTACATGATATGGTGCCTGGAGTTGTACATATGCATATAGAATCATTAGAATCAGTTTATTTAGAATCTAAACGGCATCCTCACGTACAAAAACCAAAGATACAAGCACCTTGTTTACTACCAGGAGAAGAAATTGTTACAGAACATTTGCGTTGTTACCTAATGCCCGATGGTAGAGAAGATGATGTGCAGTGTTTAATACCAGCTGAGGGTGCAATATTTTTAACTAATTATAGAGTTGTCTTTAAAGGTAAAAATATTTATTTAACACAAGATTTTATTTAGAGATAATTTTATTTAAATACTTTTATAATAATGAAGGTAGTCCCTGTGATCCGCTGGCTTGTGAACAAACAATTATACGAGCTTTTCCAATATCTTCACTACTTAAAGAAAAAAAAATATCCGTTCTTTACCTTTCACATTTGGATCAAACGCTTCCAGAAGGTTTACAATTACGTTCCAGTACCTTTCAGCTTCTGAAAATAGCTTTTGATACAGAAGTTACACCAGAAATGATTGATGGTTTTCGTAAAACATTGTGTAAGGCCCGTCACCCTGTTGATGAGTTTGAACATTTTGCTTTTCAATCGTATGGTACAATCATTCATGGGACGGCACCACTAAAAACTAAAGAAAAATACTCAACTTTAAAAGGGTTCGCAAAAAAAACATTATTGCGCACAGCAAAAAAGGCTGGATTTAAACAAAAGGGTCAAGCCAAACGCAAGCTCCTTACTTCAAGCTTGGATTTTGATACAATGGGAACAGCAGAAACTGTTGAAACACATTCACTTGATGATGAACTAGAAGAAGATGAGTTTGAAACAAACACTGACTCGTTGCCGCGTTTGTTAACAACAAAAGATATAGAACGTATGAAGGAACGTAATTATGTGAAAGACTGGAAACGTTTAGGTTTTGATGAATCTCAAAACGGTTTTCGTATAACTACACTCAATTCAAATTATAGTCTATGCCGTTCGTATCCAGCTGTATTTGTTTCACCGATACAAATTACTGATACTGCTTTAATTCAACTGGGACGTTCTTATAAAAGCCAAAGAATACCGACACCAACATGGAGGCACCGTAATGGTGCATTGTTAATACGAGGATCATTGCCACATAGTAAATCTGTTATAGGTATGCAACAATTTAATAAAAATAATAAAAATAATAAAATGGGTAAATTATAAAAATTAATATTTAGGTATGTTAAAAAATTCAACTGGTTCAAATACTATGTCTCATGATGTTACAAATTATCATGAGCAAGATAAATATTTTATTGCATTAATTGATACAATGCCGAAGACTATCCCACTAACTTTAGCTCAGTATAATATGTCAGGCATTAATTTATCCATGAGTTCACTTCTTCTGAATTCATCCGAAGAGCATCACTATTTAAGTCGAAATGATACATCAGTAACACCAGAAGTAAGCAGAAAATTTAAGTCTACTCTTGGAACCAATGATACAAAAGTAAGCAATTGGGGAGATTCTTTAAAGCGAAAAGGTGGAACAGTAAAAAATTGTGCTGCAACTACATATCGTAAAATGCGTTTATATGTTTTAGGTAAAAAAAATTTGCAATTAAAAAACTGATACTTTTTTTTATAAAAAGAGAGAGATTCTTTGTCTTATAGGTGAAAAATCACAAACAAAGTCTGTAGTTAACGCTGATCTATGCGCAGAGTTTATACCTGTTGATTATCCAGATATAAGACATTCACGAATGGCTTTTAAAAAACTAATGAGAGCATGTTTGCCTTCGAGTATAATAAACGAATCTGATCAAACATTCGCGAAGAACGTTGAACAATCTGACTGGTTGCAACAAATTTCATCACTTTTACAATTGTCCGGTGCCGTAGTGGATTTGATTGATTTGCAAGAATCTAGTGTTATGTTGTCTTTAGAGGATGGTTGGGATATAACAGCGCAAGTATCGTCAGTGGCACAACTTTGTTTGGATCCCTTCTATAGAACGATAGAAGGATTTCGTGTTCTAATTGAAAAGGAATGGATAGCGTTTGGTCACCGTTTTGCGCACAGAAGCAATTTAAAACCTGCACATGCAAGCTCAAATATAGCGTTTGCACCAACTTTCTTGCAATTCCTTGATGTTGTGTTTCAGATTCAAAAACAGTTTCCGATGGCATTTGAATTTAATGAATTTTATATACGTTTTCTTGCATATCATACGGTATCATGTCGTTTTCGTACATTTTTATTCGATTGCGAAGTGGAACGTTTTGATTTAGGTATAGCGTCAGTGGAGGATAAACGGAGTTCTATGAGTACTAAACACTTGTTGGGTAATAGCAAATGTACGCATGTTAATCAGTTCTTTAAATTGATATTTTTGATTTTTTTTTTATGATTATTTAATATTTAATATGTATAAATATTAATTGATATTTCAATGTTCAAATGTTTAGGTACTAACGGTTCTGATGACGAAAATGGAGGCTACATAAATGAAATACGAAATAAATCAACTGTTAATTTTAATCGAATTGGTCAATCAATTTTTGACTACATAGAACGTCAACACGGAAAATCGCAAATTTTCTTTAATTTTAT
>NC_051847.1:113934848-113946868 GCF_002237135.1 Teleopsis dalmanni | reverse complement strand
TTTTTAAACTTTGTGAGCCATCCATCATTTGCTTTGAACGCTGATGTATTGTTATCAGGACATATTTCAGCAAATAGCTTTAACCTTCGTCTTTAACTTTGGTCCATTAAGTGTACACTTAAAGGTTTTTACGCTGATGTAAAAGCCACTTAAACAGATATTTTTCCATCAGTGGATATTCTGCGCCAAGCAAAGATTTATTGCTTCCTTTTTCATAAGATTCAGAAGCAGCAGTAATTATGACCTCTTTTTTGGATTAATTGTAAGTGATAGTAGATTTTGTCACATTGTACTTCAAAGCTAAATAATTCGCTTGGAAGCTCTTATCAAGCTTTACTAATATCTCTGCTTTAGTTTGTAAAGATAATATATTTTTTTTACGCTTATTTGACATTTTTTTTATAGTTTTCACTCTTAATCAAAAGTACATATATACGTCAGTACACATCAAGCAATTAATTACTAATGCACTTGAGCATGACAAAAACTTGCATTTCTGAATGCGTCTCATAAAAGTACGCATTTTGGGAATTTCCCTCTTTTTGTTAAAGTAAAGTACGAACAATAACATTTATCAACTTACTAATTTATACAAAACAAAAAAAAAATAAATAATAAAAACAAAATTCGTTAAAAAATTAAAACCAAAAGTTCAACTTTTAGAGCTTACAGTGCAAATAATGTATTGAAATTTTTTGATTCTAATTTCTGGACAATTCGAATTTATAAGAGTTCTAATTTGTGAGCCTCTTCTGTATTATATTAAAAGAAAAAATCAATAATTTATATATAACTTTAATATTACATCAATATGGAATAAATACTTTTCACATACTTCTTATAACATCAAACCAACTTTTTTCAAACAAATGAGTTTGTACTTAGAACCTTAGAACCATACATGTTTATGCAGTGATCAAACAAAATCGAACGCACTTGCAGCGTATAAATGTGCGGCCAGCTACTCCGCACACAAAGCGGCTATTATATGGTATATAAGAGCAACAGCTAAAAAGGGAGAGACGAAATTTGAAAGAAATGTATGGTGATGTGAGCTGCAAACTTTAACCGCTTCGGCAAGTTAACATGTTGGATTCTTATACATGCAGTTGATATTCAAATAGAGAACAGAAAATTACTCTCATACAATTCCCAGTCTCTATTTCTCATATTTTAAGCTAGAGCACACGCACAGTATTTTGTTCATTCTACTTTTGTGCACACTTATGACAGAAATTTATGAATGCAATTGCTTAAAGGGGAAAGACGAAATATGATAAATATGTTTTGCGATGTGAGCTGCAAACTTATGATCACAACTAACGACTTTGGTAGCTAAGAGAAGCAAATTAAATGAATCTTTAAAAATATATATGTATATAAAAATGTAATAAATATTAATTCTGGTTGTAAAGATATTTTATATATTTTTATATATATTTTGACAATTTGCAAATTATATTAGGGTGTGCACCGCACACCTCCGCACCTTAGAGCCGTCGTGACTGATTTAGTCGTCACTGATTTATATACATTATAAAATTTAGAAAGGTATAAAGTCTTTCTAAATTCTAATTAAAATATCGTGCTGATCCCTATTGATTATTAACTACTTATCTATGGGCATTCGGAAATTATTCCAAACTTCTAAAGAAGCTCAAAAAAGTTCTTGTATTTTTTTCTTTTTCTCCTTTCTTCTTCTTCACAATTGTCACATTCTTTATTATTACATTCAAATATGACTATAATATTCTTTCGTGATCATCTTTACTATATGATCTGTTTGGGAACATGCAGTAATACCTTTTTTACAAGTAAGAGTTGCGACTGTCAATAAAGCGTTTAAGATGATACGATTTGTCAGAAATTAAAGTGGCGCTTCAAGTTTTGTGCTGTGTACCCTTCTGACTGGTTGATATAAATAATCTTCACTAACAATTTTATCTTGTTATGGGCGGCGCGATAGTTTAGTTCCGCCATATATGTACTGTACACTCAATTGGGTTTGATTACTTCAAAAAAAATTTTTCGATTAGATTTTTTGTTGCAGTAGATGAAAATCATAAACAGCCACAGTGTGAGACTTGATCCAACAAAAACAACCTCTTAGGAATGAATGGAGAAAATGGGGAGAGAGATATGAGCAGGAGGCTTCGTACCTAGGGAACTAAGTTTATCCAAGCCTGAAAACATTGGCATGGCATAGATTGGGAGTAGGTGAAGGTGTTGGGAATATAGCGCATTCGCGAGAATTGGGCTAGCAGTAGAGCGGTAGACTCTGTGAACAGTGTCACGAGAACCGCGGTTATAGACAGGGAGGAGGGGGCTCAGAGTCTCACTCATCGAAATATAGTGTAAGATATTGGGCAGGTTTGTAACGCAAGGTTTGGACGAGGTCCGCGGGAATGATGCTGTGGATGGAGGCGTTGGGGAGAGATTGTGCAAGTGAGTCAGATACCTTTGGGTGAGTAACTGGGGGGGAGGGTGGTTGTTTACTGTGTCAAATAAAGGACGTAGTTACAGAAGTTATGCCTTCAGGGGTATTCAGGGGAATGGGGGTATTGCGGAGCTTTAGACCGATCTGTGTGACACTAAAGCCTCTGGTGCGATCTCGTCTTTGGCATTGCTCGATAAAATGAATATATTACCATCATATATATCTATTTCTAGATAAATTATAGCATTATGCGTGATATTAATAATACTGCAATGATTTTTTGGCAAAAATACCTTAAATAAATACCAATTTTATATATGTACAAAAACGAGCTCAAAATAAAACTGTATAAGTTCAAAAAAGGAAATTGACTTGAGGGAACGATAGAAGTGTTGTCCTGACACGAAAGCGGCTAACTAAACGCTCATGTCGTCTTCTCTGATGAGTTAAAATTTCTAATTTATAAACAATTAAATCGACTTTATTTAATCTGTTAAATAAAATCATATCAAAATGCATTTAAATGGTCACAAGAAGTGAATCTACGCTATTTACGATAATTTCTGCAACCTTAGCTATCGATAGTTAGTAGTTATATATAGTTGGTATATCTTGCTATTTTTTAACCATGACAAAAATATCAAATTTTAAAGCCCGATATCTTAAGTTGTTTAGAATAGCTGATTCTACTAAAACTAGTTTTTAGATAAGCAAGCCCGGAAAATTGGAATCGTGCCGAAACAATATGTTTTAATAGTATATCCCAAAATGAGGTTATAAAATATTGTTGCACCATCTATTGATATTAAAAATTGTAAAAATAAAATATAAATTTTTCATTTATAAACTTTAAATTTTAGAATTCGTTTCTTGAACAATTAAATTTAAACCATACATATATGAGATCGAACACATACTATATATATATATATACATATTTATGTATATGGTATATTTATGTATCACTAATATCCGTTTGGAATATATTCTTATATGACATCTACATATATTAAACCTTAGTTAATCTTCTTATTTTTTTTATTAGAGAGTCATGTTTCGAAAACTTCTGTCTTCAAATTATTTGTTATTTTACCGAACGTGTTCTAAGTGCCTTATATAACTGTGGAACTAAAATGAATAGTTACAATTTTTCCATTGTGCATATATCATATTTTTTTTATAAATATGATTTAAAGCCTATATTATGTTACATATCTATAAGTCCAAATATTTCATTTTAATCCAATTGCATGGATTTGAGCTAAAAAGGAAGCGAATTGATACAAAAATAGAACAATTTTTTTTTTCATTTAATTACTTATATTTATTAAAATAATACTATTATTCTAGAAATGGGCTGGTGTGGCTTTAATGTGGTAATAGGTTTTTTATTTTTAACATGTGGTAATAGTTTTTCGTAAGTAAATAGGTAAGTCACCACAGACAATTTTCTTTAGAGAAGACGGCTTCTCAGTCGCTCAGAAATTTCATTATAGTTACGATTTTTCCATTGTGCATTTATTTGAATTGTTTCTAATGCTCGTCGTACACTCTGCTCAGCTTTGTGTAAATACTTTTTATTTTGTTCAGCAAAACTTTTAATGTATTCATAATCTCTCTGGCTAGCCATTTGACTCGCCAATGGCGTCAATAAGCGCGCTAAATCTGAGCTATCCGGTTCATAACTAATAAGAAAATAACTAATATTAAATTCATTGATATAACTGAGCATATACTTACAAATCGTGTAAAAATTCAATATTCGATAAAAAGTAATCTTTAGCTAAATGGAAACCAACTTCTCCGCGTGCTACTGATCCAAAAGCATAAAACGAATCCTGTTTTCGAATATGTGAAGTTTCATCAAATGACCATTCCAAGTATCGCTGCAGTAACCAAACTTCTCGCGTACAACCAAGAGCAGAGATAATTGTTTTCTTTTCGGCAGCAACATTTGAGTTTTTATAACGTAACCAAAGGAAATGCCAGTCATCGTCATTACCATGACGCATAGCTGTACAATATACTACTGATCGTAGATCAGTTGGTATGGGGTTATTTTTGTCTGGATCTTCAACTCTACGCCATAGTTTAAAGTAAGTTCTAGCACGAGCTATACAGTCGTGCACTTCAAATCGGCAAGACCAACCGGCAATAAGTACTTTGTGCAAAATCGCACTATGATTATCTTCATCTGGATTTCTTGTAGTTTCATTTAATCCATTTAAATAAATGTAAATTGGAGTCAAAATTTTACGCATATATTTCTGTAAATCAATTAAAAATGATAAAACTTTATAAGCAAGTTATTTGATTTTTTTTAATACATTTTAACTTTTATATAGTACTATCAATACCGATAATTACGCTAAGCTTGGTGGCTTAAAGAAATAACTGATCTTAGAATTCAAAGCTGAAAAATTATTTTACTCAATTAAAGCCCTGGTGATTTATTGTTTATAGAGATTATTCTAATTCAAATTATTTGAACAAGTTGTCAAGATAGCGAAGCGAATATCTCGGCTAATATTTGTTAGCAAATTAAATAAAACCGCTGAAGTCTGTAAATATAGAAACATCCTACCCAAAATTGAAACTAATAACATTCTCAAAACAGTATTGGTTCAGAATAACCTCGTGATATGAAACTCTAGACACTATAATAGAAACTTACTTGCCCGGGAATTTCAAAAGCTTTAAAGCTTCAATTGAAAATAAAACCTTTACATCAAGAGGAATACCTCAAGCAGAAGTTATATGTTACCATTCATAGAGTACAATGATAACTGTACAATTATTGGACAACCCATTTTTAAGGATCACGAAGATATCTTTTATACTTACAATGTAATATGTTTATATATATAAGTTGCTCTGATACGGAATTCTATTCTGTGTTAGATGTGGCTTATTATTCCAATGTAAGTCATTCTCAAATAATTTTTTTTTTTGATGTGGAGTTTATTGAGATTTTATATACCGAAATAGATACTTTATTGCTTCATCTTTACGGCACAGCGTGTTTTTTTAACTATTACAGCTCAGTAGACTAATATAAAAAGCAATGATCAAAGGTTTTAAATATATATATATATATATATATATATAATATATATTTAGTCAAAGCTTTAAATATATATATATATATATATTTAAACGCTTTGATCATTGCTTTTTATATTAGTCTATTGAGCTATGAGCTAATAATAATTTTCAGTAAGAGGAACACTAAACTATAAATTTTATGGCTCAGTAACTTGATGCTACAATTGAAGGTAGGATATATGTTGAAGATAGAATTGCTCAGAACTTAAGGGTGAATTGGAAAGGAATTAATATACTAGACGAGACGAAACGAGCACAGATAAAATAAAACGCATTTGTGCGTTTATATGCTATATATGCAAATATACGATGGCATCTCACATGAAGCATTGTCGTCAATTCTTAAAATACTGCGATGACCTTTAAAACTATAACGTATAACGAAACTTATAAAACATTTTATTTTAATTTTTAATCAATCGAAATCAGTCAATCAAAGACTTGACGGCATAGCAACAGTTGAAAAATTACATTATAATCTTAAGCTCCTAAATCGAGTAACTATGTACTAAATAATTCATATAAATGTGTTCTATCGTCCTTTTAGTGCAAGTTTTTAAAGTTACATTTTTTGCTTACCTTAAAGAATTCATAATCCGGAGTTTGTCTTAATATTCTGTTAACATTGCTGAGGTTCTCTAGTGCTGCTATCCATGGTATATATTCCCTCTCACGTGTTAAATATTCAATAAGACGCATCGCTACATCGTAATCAACATCTCCACTCCAAGCAAGTGATAAGGCGTCATCAATTAGTTGAGCGCGATTTATTATATGAATTTTTTCAAAGTTGCTGCTTAAAAGCGTGTCTATTAACATATTCCAATTGTGGTCATCATACTTAACTTTATATAGGCCAGCCATTTGTATATTGAATATAATCCATTCGTTATCATTGGGCATATTTTCAAGAGTTTTTGAAATAGCACCAGCAGTACTCTCACATTCTAACCAGTCTTTTGGTGTGGTAGCACTGAAGTCAGCTTGGTTTTCCAATGTATAACTCAATGGTACCCACCAGCAATTCTTTTTATCAGTACGACCGCTTTCTGTGTCAAGTAAATAACGTGTCTGTGAAACTTCAGCTGTTTTTCTTTTATAGTCGCGTGAAACAGTAATGACAGGATATCCAGTTTGTAAGGTCCATGAATCCATTATAAGTTTTATATTGAAATGAGTTGGTATAGCACGAAATTTATGAGCAGATTCTGTTAGTGCAGCCCATAAATTATCTTGTTCAGCATTGCTGTATGCATGCTTTCTAAGGTAATTAGAGACTCCAGTACGAAAAGATAAATCTCCCAAGAATAAATGCATCATACGTAGTACAGCAGAACCTTTCTTGTAAGAAATTGAATCAAATATTTCAGAAATTTGACTAACATGATGGATTGGTTGAGAAATAGGATGACTAGTTTTAAGTGCGTCCACTTTAAATATTGCTAATGTGTTGTCAACAGATTCTTCAATTAATGATTTCCATTCTGGACTTATATGTTCTAAACCTAAACTGGCAATATATGTTGCAAATCCTTCATTTAACCAAAGGTCTGTCCACCATTTCATTGTTACTAAATTACCGAACCACTGGTGAGCCAGTTCGTGAGCAATTACCGAAGCTACGCGCTGCTTATTAGCTACAGAAGATACATTTGCAGCATACAATAATGCGGTTTCTCTATATGTTACCAGGCCCCAATTTTCCATTGCTCCAGCACTAAAATCAGGTATTGCTATTTGATCAATTTTGGCAAGCGGAAACTTTATGTTGAAGATTTCTTCATAATATTCTAATACTTTCGGACCAACAATACCAGCATAATTGCATTGGTCGATAGCATCTCGTCTTGCCCACGTACGGAATTGCACATTATTTTTTAAGTTCGTTTCAGCTCTCACGTAAGCAAAATCATTCACTGTATAAGCCACTAAATAAGTAGACATCGGAACTGATTCTTCAAATTCACTCCATAGCCAATCCTTTTGTTCGTGCCTTCATAAAAAAAATTTATTTTATTAATAAATATGTTATTGAACCTATACTCGTACATACTCGTAGGACAAATAATAAATAATTATTAATATTTAAAAAAAATACAATATGAATACATACATTGGACGAGCTTCCCTCAATGGCATATTACTTAAGGCTGTGTAATTCTTATGGTGCCCCAACATGACAGTAAAAGTAGCCTTATAATCTGGTTCATCGAAACACGGAAAAGCAGCACGAGCAGCAGCAGGCTCAAATTGGGTTACTGATAGCCATCTGAATATGAAAACATAAGTTTTATACATTAATTATATATTTTATTTTAAAAAAATATTGATAAAATTAATTAAATTGATATATCTTTTATAGCAAGATCTATTACGAAAAAAAAATATAACCGTTTTTTACAATAAATTATAGACAAGATTATCTGATTATATAGCAAGAATAATCTATGCTCTTACTATTGCAACTCTTCACAAATCCGACCATGTTGTAATAATATTAGGTTGTTAGTGTAAAACACCTATTAAGCATCTACAAGATTCTTAATTAGATTAAATAGTTGTATATATCCAAACCAAATTTTAACAATTTCTATCTTTAAACAGTCTAATTTATATGCATACTTTTATGTATATTTTTAACAATTGTTATTCAAATTTACCAATTAAGTAAAAACTGCATACCCGTAAACAAATTATCATATAAGGATAAGGCACTTAAACTGGTACTTTATAGAAAGTTACTCGTATACCAAAGTTCGGATGAACTTCACCTTGCTTTTTCATATTACTTTTATACATAATATATTGAATTTTTACATTCCAATACTAATCCCAAGTTTAACTATAAAATATTAATTTGTTGAATCGCAATGTTTTCGCTACATTTAATTAAATTAATTAAACCCAGTAACATTTAGAGCAAGTTATACGAAGATCAGATAAAAAATTCTTATAAAACAGTGCCCAATAGATTCCTTTTATTTGTGCAATATTTAAAAAAAGGGAAGGAAAGATAAGTAGTTTGAAATTTCTGAAATATCTCCTCTACCATTTTCATGGCGGTTTTTTCAAACTTCAATAATAGGTTTTACCAGATTTTAAATTGTGAATAACACCTCGTTCAATAATGTGTGTGACTGACACATAGATGGCGGCACTAATACTAAATAAATATTTTTTTTCGAAAGTGACAACCTTTTTAGACTTACTGTCAAAATCATATGTTAATCCGACCATTTATTTACAAGTTACAGTGCTTTTAGTGACGCTATTTTTGAGTTTTCAAAAAAAAAATGAATTCAAAGTAATTCCGTGTGCTGATTTATCATTGTTTTTTAATGAAAAAAAATACTGTTCAATGCCAGGAATGGCTTGAAAAATATTATTCGGACTCTACTCCAACAAAAAGAAGCATTTGTTATTGGTATGCCGAATTCAAACGTAGTCGTACAGACACCGATGACATTCCATCTACTGGACGGCCAAATGACGCTGTTATTCCGGAAAACGTTGAAAAAACACTGAAAATCATTATGTCTGACCGTAAAGTGAAAGTGCGGGAGATTGCTGATATTCTACAGATATCAGCAGGCAGTGTACACACCATAATACACGAACATTTGGGTATGAAAAAGGTGTTTTCCTAATGGGTGCCGCGTTTGCTCACAGCGGAGCAAAAACAACAACGAATCGATGATTCAAAGAGCTGTTTGGACATGTTTACGCGCAATAAGTCCGAGTTTTTGCGTCGGTACATCACGATGAATGAAACATGGATTCACCATTTCACTCCAGAGTCAAATCGGCAGTCTGCTGAGTGGCATGCAGCCGGTGAAAGCCGCCCAAAGCGACCAAAGATGCAACAGTTGGTTGGCAAGGTTATGGCGTCTGTATTTTGGGATGTGCATGGAATAATATTCATCGACTATCTCCAGAAAGGGAAGACATCAACAGCGACTATTATATAGCGTTATTGGAGCGTTTGAAAGACGAAATCGCAAAGAACGGCCTCATATGGCGAAGAAAACAGTTTTGTTCCACCAAGACAATGCACCGTGTCACAAGTCGATGAAAACGATGGCAAAATTGAACGAATTGAGATACGAATTGCTGCCGCACCCACCGTATTCTCCAGATCTGGCCCCCAGCGACTACTGGCTCTTCGCAGACCTCAAAAAGATGCTCCGTGGTAAGAGATTTGGCTCAAATGATGAAGTAATCGCCGAAACTAACGCCTAATTTGAAGGCAAAGAAAAATCGTTTTACAAAGGCGGTATCGAAAGATTGCAAAAGCGTTGGAATGGTTGTATCTCCCTAAAAGGGGACTATGTTGATGAATAAAAACGAATTTTGGCAAAAAAATGTGTTTTTGAATTAGTTAGTCACACACATTATTGAACGACGAGTTAAATCGTGATTTCGTGAATCTATATTTTTTTTTTACATTATATGTATTATCATTATGTGAGAAAACAAAAACACTTAAATAACTTGATGAGTACAGTTCCTTACATTAATATGACATCGAATTGACTATGATTTTTATATAACGGAGGCACCTACTTCAAGTTCTTTTTTCAGTTATACAATTATTTTTGGATTATTGGAATAATTCTTAATTTTAACACTCATATCAATGTTCATTAATATAAAATTTTAACTTCTTGTTACGAGCGGATGTGCTCATATTGTGAAATGAAGACCATTAAATGTACAACATGCACTTAACATCATTAAGGGACATTTTTAAAGGGTTTTTATCGAATCAAATTAAGAATTATATGAAATAAATAGATCATATAAACTCACCTTGTTTTATTTGTCGTTTTGTCGTGATATGAAGACCGGTAATATCCACGTAGCTTATGATTCAGAATACCAGCGAAAGGTATTGTCAAAATATACTCCTCACCTTGCTTTGCCTGTTTACATAAATGCATGATGTAGTAATCATGTTGCGGATTCACCTCCGTTGAGCTGATGCAATTTTGTCTGTCATTATGGAGCAAATTCTTCAGACTGATTTGTTTTTCGTCGATGGTCAAATTTTGAGAATGTATCGTTATATTATTAGTATTTTCTGCTATAATTAAATGCATAATTACATCTCCAACAAATGTTAAATTATTCGGATTAGAGAGATGTGTGACCACTTGCAAGTTATATTTCTTAGGACGTATCGATGTTGGTAATCGATAGTGATCATAGTTCGGTGTTTTTGATACATTATTGTATTCGTCTATAGATGTGTTGCCGAGCGCAAAGCCCGTTATTGAAACACATATTATTAACAGTTGTAAAAACATTTCTAAATATATGATAATAAAATCAATGCATCAATTTATTTTTTATTATTTTATGTTATTTAATTTTATTTAATATTATTATTATATGAGCTATATATGTAAGTGTACTATTAAATTATTAAAGTACATCCAGTTAGTATTTTGAAATGACAGATTTTATTTAGAAAGTTGTTCTCTATTTATACAAAATAACCTTAAAACTAACTTAACTAATTTTACTATAAAGGTTGAAACAATATGTTGTCTGTTAACTCTACTTTAAGTTTACTGTATTATTTTTAATTTAATTTCATTGCTGTCGCAAAAATCGGTCAAAAAAGGATACAAAACGGAAATCCTGACACTTGGGATTTATCCTTGTATTGTCTTTACAAATATATTTTTATTATCATAATTGGATACGGTGCCTTGTTTGTCAAAAAATATTAGAAAATGTTACAATATTTGCTATTTTAGTTTAGGGTATTTTTTCCTAGTTTACATAATTCTGAGAATTTAAACGAAAACAGATTTATAATCAGGGTTCGTATTTGCTCACTCATGAGCAGCTCAGGCTCATGAGCAAGAGCCAATTCTTACGTGAGCCCAAAATTGGCTCATGAGCGTGAGTCCATAATTGGCTCATATTGAAGAGCTGCTCACCAGCGTGAGCCTTCAAGTTGCTCATATTGAAGAGCTGCTCATGAGGTCTCACGAGCTCAACTGTTTAATAAAAAGCGATTTATTATTTTATTTTATTTATTTATTTTTTTAAACGTGAAAATATATAATTTCATATTAAAACAATATAAAGAAACAATAATTTGAATTTGAAAAACAAATTTATGAAATATTATTTTCCACAAATTAACAATAAAAATATACATATTTATTGTTTATTTTAGGATCTTTGATTATTTCCATATTTTAGTTAGTTTAAGGTTATTAATATTTTTAATCTTTTTAATAACATGTTTTCACAAAAAAAAATAATAGCAAAATCTTAAATTGGGCGCATGAGATCCCATGAGCCGCAGCTCATACTCTTGCTCACGAGCGGAAGCCCATTTATAACTTAATGGCGGCTCTTGCTCGTGAGCGTGAGCGTGAGCTCTGTAGTTGGGCTCGCTCGTGAGCGTGAGCCATCGTATGAAAAGAGTTTTTTGCAGGCTCATGAGCCGTGAGCAGAATGA
>NC_051847.1:113920577-113934748 GCF_002237135.1 Teleopsis dalmanni | reverse complement strand
AAAATAAACCTTTTATGTAAAAGTTTATCACACTAAAGCTACGTTATGACAACCAGATCAAAAACATAGAAACATTTCTCTGTTTTTGTTAGAAACAACATTGCAGTAAATATAACAATAACGATAATAAAAAATCCTAATAATTTTGTTATAAATGGCAGTGCTGTGGAGTCGTGGACTCCACATGCTGCGTTGTTACATCCAAATCAAAAACATAGACGAAACATCAAAAACATAGAAGCGGTTTGGCAGTGGATAAGTAGCGAAGTCTGAGTCTTGCAAGACTATCACAGTGACACAAAATGTGTTCTGCTGTTTCCTCTTCTTCGCAACAATTGTATTACTGGCAATTGTATTATTCCAAACATTTTGAGCTGCTCTTTCCAGTCATTCATTAGTTTTAAGTTTGAAAAAGCTCCACGAAGGACCGCAGAATATAATATGAGACCGCCCCTTTTCTCGCTAGTTCATCTGTTTTTTCGTTTCCCTCAAAACCGCTGTGCCCTGAAAAAAAACCGCTGTATTTCAGCCTGAAAAACTGAGTTTTCTTTACTCATACTCTCAAATATTTCCTCTTATTCCATATACTCCCGCCCCCACTCCTTCCGTCGTTTTGGAGCCATCCGTGTAACACAGATGGTAGTCTCCCGCGAATAGAGGTATGTTCCGTTCCCATTCATTTCTGTCTTAGTATTAGGAACTTTTGGTGAAAGTTGAATTTAGGTAAGCAAATGTCAGATATGGTGATATTTACCTAGTCCTTCCTCTCTTTGCATTTCCTTACCTAACAAGGAGTTATCTAGTTTTTGCATTTATATTCAAGGATGTCAAAAGTTCTTTAACTTTATCAAGACTCCATGAAAAAATATTTTGTGACATTTAAAGTATTCGATTTAAACGTTTGCATTCGTAATGCTCGAACACTTTAAAGCACTAATAATCACGTATGTTTATTTATATGTCAGGTAAGATTCAGAATGAATAATTTTTAAATGTGATAAACAAATAGAAAATATGTTAAATTATTTTAATCAAAATAAATGTGTGCAATTTGTTTATTTATTTTTTTACTTGTGAAAATGCGCCTAAATGCGAATTGTTTCCTGCGGTGTGAACAACTTCTTATGTCAGTAACATACATAAACAACTCAGCATGAATATGTTTATCTAAAGCTGCGTTCTTTACATAATTTCTGTTTTCACAAAAAATAACTGTTGAAATTGAAAAATTAAAATTTAGAGAAAGTTAAATTTGAATTTATTTAGAAATTCAACAGCTATCAATTCTAAGATAGTTATACCGATATATGTAAGTCAAAAGCATTCTAAGAAATAAACTTTTAAAAAAATATATAAATAAAATTTTATGAGTATTAAGCAATGGATCCACCCAAGTGGTACTATCTTTTGAATGTAATTATAAGTTCTTAATTTCGACGATGATATCGATCCGAAATCCTAGAAAAAGAATTTTTAATTATGATCAATACTGTTAAAAAATTTTTCAAAAAATTAACAATTCGTTCATTTCGGAATATGTTATTCATCTCCTCGAAATGCACTGTCTCTTTTATCTTCATCATTCTTTGAAAATTGCATATTAAAACAACATGCGGTACTTAACTTCGTTGTTTCTTGTATTTTTTCAGGTACTGTTCTCACAGCTCATACTCGTATTTGCTATTTATTCAAAATACTCAACCGTTTTTTTAGGAAAACGCCAAAATCAAGCATCTAAAATACTTGCCGTCAATTCTATTTTACTTTTTAGTCTTCCATTTTTTTTACTCAATCTTATTCCAAATTTTATATTCTCAAGCTGGAAAGTCTACAGATATCTTCCTCCAAAGCCAAAGTGTCTTGCAACTTGATCCTATTCGACTATGGTAAGTTTGCTTAGGTTTAACTACATTCTTATTAACCATCTTGTTACCAGATTAGAGTAGTCCTGTTGTAGGGAACTGCATTCATACAATTCTTTTTCATCATTCCCTAACTGCACTATACAGCGTTTACCTTGTCGAACAGTGAACATTATTATGATTTAATGATATACGAGCTTCAGATCTTTTAGTAGCAAATATAAATTCTATTTTAAACATCCAAAAAACCATTTCAGAATGATAATCTCAAACTATAACGACCAATATAACTTAGATACCAGTTCGGTGAACTACTAGATTAGAATCAGAATTCTCTCAAATAACCGATATAATTGATAACATGAAAATAATAACTATAAAACTTCCAGCTGTAAAAGTTCCAGTTGTTTAATGTTTGATTCCAGGCTTGAATAACTTTAAGAAATATTGAAAATATATCTAATGTATATTTCATTTGCCAGACAATGATGCGATGAATAAGGTTGCATCTAAGTATTACGGTTACGTTAAACTTTAGTAGACGTGGAAGTTGCAAAATCGTGTGAAATCGTCCTATGTATAATTTATTCATATATGTTTGAGAAATATATGCGTTTTTTTTACCAGTCGCGCACAACCTGCCGTATTAAATAATATATTAATATTATATATTAATGAAAAAAACTAAGGCTCTGTTTATAACATGTCAGTGGAGACAGAATTTGTCGAAAGTGAGATTGGGTGATATGGTAATATGTTAAACTAGGAGGATAGCGTGAAATATCTCGGTATCATGCTAGACAAACGAGGAAGCTGATATACCTATAACCGAATAAGTCGTCCGTCACCTCTATATGGTTGTGTAGCATTTAGCAAAGCTTCAAACACTACTATTCGCCAGCTAGAAATTACACAAAGTCAGGCTCTGAGAAGATTTTTCAAAGTACCATGGTACATTAGGACGAACGACATCCTCAGGAACCTTAAGATTGATCTCATCAAAAAATACATAATGGATAGAGCCCTGAAATTATTTGAAAAAACTGACAGACTTACCAACACCGCGTTATCAAATCTCAGAATGGTTACAGGCTCCTCGGGAAAGTATGCAGATCTGAGGTCAATTATTGCTTAGTCTGATGAAGTGATAAATAATAATCCAGTCAAGGAGTAAAGAGGGGTTTTGAAAATGTCTCAAGTTAAGAAAGAGTAAAAGTGTTCAAGTGCACTAGCTAAAAGAGCTTCAACATAATAATTAACTGTAGTTTATAAATATCAGATTATTAAAAGTACCAAGTTGTCATCTTCAATACGTATATACCAAATACCTCTTCCTCTTCCAGAGCAGAGTATAACAATAATTTAAAGCGCCTTCACCAACTACGAAATCAAATGCGATACTTAGTTTTGCTATGATATAAAAGTAGCATATCTCACAGAGCCGATTAAGCATTGATACATGTTTAAAAATTTACATAGGTTAGGAGCAATATGAAACCTCAATCCTATTAAAGATTAAAGGAAATGAATTTACACTTATAAAAAATGGTACTAAACTTATACACATTTTTGGGCCATACCAATCAAAGGTCGCCTAGTACTGAAAATGACTCACAATATCGAAACAGTATCCAGAATGATCTGAAAAGTTCACATAGTAACACTCTAGCAGCTATTTACAAAATTCGACAATGAATCGATACAATTTGGTAGAGTTTATACGGTTGCGCAAAAGGAGAATTACACAGTTTACGCTCCAGAATCCTATTACGTTTAAAATCGGAAGTTCTCGCAATATACCATCAATTTTGTAAAAAACAAGAATAATTATCCTCTTTTAGTTTGATCGCTTGCATATATAATAGGTCCGTTAATCTTGTTAAACTACAAATTTAGACTTACAATTGTTATTTGTTTAACAAGACATTTGAAGGGGTAAAACGGGATACCTATCTTGAATATTATTGTGTTATTTAAAAATTTAATTAAAGGTTTCATAATTTTTGGTAGTTTGTTGTTTATAACTCTGAAGCTAGAAAGATTAAATACATCAAAAAACTGCTAATCATACAATTTTAATCATTCATAAAATGACTCGATTATTGATTTACAGTTTTAAACCACATAAATCGTTAAGGACGTAATTCTTAAAAATGTGCTCAAATGCCAAATAAACTAACATGGACATTAAAAATATTACTTGTTTTATGAAAGTGACAAAGGGGTTGCGTGTTCATAATAATGATATTTCACTAAAGTTTTTTAATAAAATATTTAAAATGATCCGCTCTCTCTGCAAAACGGGACGCCTATCACACCTTCCGGCCCTGCAATTTCATGTCGAAAAGCAAATCTGGCAAATTCAGTAAAACAAGTCCTAGTCCCTAACATTTTCGTTTCTAGGGTCAATGGGCATGTGTTCAAACTACAGGTTCTCAAAAGTTATCAACTGCTCGCCGACCTCTCTTATCTGCTCTACATGACATGTCCAAACGCTGTTGTCGTCTAGTTTAATATTATACTGTAAATCACCTATACGCCTCTCACACACAATGACCGCAAACTGCAATTTCACTTTCGACAGATAATCCCACACCGTTATTCTCTTTCCCACTTCAAAAAACTTACTAGATGGTATATATGGACCTCTTTTGACGTTATTTTGCGATAATAAACAGAATAACTGTGTTTGTTTTTGCTTCCCAAGCATCAAAATTTCTGGCGATTTTTGTGTTGTGGGAACTTTTTTGCTTGTACGTTCGTTACAGGGTGGTACGGTGCTCCTTGATTGTGTGTAATACCGTAGCTTTTGAAAAATTCTTAATATTCTGCTCAATTTAACTGAGTAACGTGATCTGACACTATTTTGTGTGGAATGCCAATCGTTGCGAATATTGTCTCACATACTTGTATAGTTGTTTCTGCAGAAAAATTACGTATTAAATTCACTTTTGGCCAATTCATATGAACATCGATTAATACGAAGAAATGTTTTCTCATAAAGGGTCCGGCAAAATTCACATAAACATACTCAAATGGTTTCTTTGGTATTTCCGATGTACGGGATTGAGTTTTTTATTGTCCGGTTGTACAATTTGGCATGGCTCACAATTTTTTACCACATTTTCGATATCTTGATCTATTGCTAGCCTCCAGTAATACGGTCTAGCAAACTGCTTCATGATACAAATTCCGAAATGCCCCGTATGCAATTCGTTCAATACTCTTAAGGAACATTTTGGGATGTACACACGAATTCCACGAAGTAAACAACCTTTTTGTACCGTAAATTGTAATTGTTCTATTTTGAAACTGCTTGAAGTCTCGCATTGTCTTTTGTCTTCTATATTTCAGTTATTTTAATAAAATATCACGGTCAAATTTTTTATTAACTCTGTGTCTACGAGATCCACTTGTTCAACGTGCTTATATTTTTGGCCTCTGGAAATTGTGAAATTGCGTCTCAGAATAGTCTTTCGATTTCTTCATGTGCATGCCGTAATCGAAAGCTTCCAAGAATACTGCGTAAGGCTGCATTCTTCTTATAAAAATATGGGTAGTCTTTTATATGGAGCGATACGCTTGTGATACCGCTTGCTTGTCTGTAACCAATGTTGTAATGAACCCCTTTAGGTGGGGACGTCTATAACTGGGATAGTTTAGCCGTAGCCAAAGTCCTTACAAGAAAATTTGTAACAAAACTCCGACTCACTGGGCCAACTGCCGATCGTATACCTATGATCTCAGTTTAAAATCAAGTTTAAAATAAATCCCTTATTTTATTTCAATTGGTATATTTCTTTTTTATTCTTCAATAAACTTAATGTTCACAGTAATTATATATAAAAAAATATAAAATTTTAAATCGCAAATGTTATTTAGAATATTATTAAAAGCAGCTATATATTTCTTAGTCGTAGCTGGTTTCAAAGACTCGGATATTATCATTAGAGACGCAACGATAAAATATCTTAGACGCTGCGAGTTTCAAAGACTCGGGTATTATTGTCATGACGCAGCTATACAATTACTTAGACACAGTTAGTGTTCAAGAGGCACAATATTATATTCTTAGACGCAGCTCGGTCAAAAGGCACAATATTATGTATTCTTAGATGCAGCTCGGTCAAAAGAGACAAAATATAAATTATTAGAAGCAGCTCGATTTACAAGCATAATTATTATATATTCTTAGGCGCAGTTCGATTTTAAAAACACAATATTATATATTCTGTTGTTATAAATCTCTTACCATTTTTCTGGCTACTCGAGTCTCATCTTACTCTGGAGTTCCTTGCGTCGATTCCTTGCCGCAGGCACTATATTTTCGTGTTATGCCATACCTTTTGCATAAGATTTTCATAGAGTATGTTACTATTAAAGCCTTCTATGTAATTCCTCCATCTGAGAAGGAAGCTCCTAGACTGGTATGCTAAACGTTATATAGTGGAATGCCTTGTATAAAAAGTCTGCTCCGTCCCAGGCTGAGCTTTTTCTTCTTCGCCAAATGCGGTCCTTTTTGTTTCAAATCAACGTCGAATCTGTTCAAAAGCTTTGAATAATATTCGCCGGTGATCATTTTACCTTTCTCGAGGTAATCGATGTGAATGACATCGCTTGCATCCCAAAAAACTATGGCCAAGACCTTGTTGACTGATAGACTCTGTTTGGACTTCTTTGATCCACGTTCACCCCTAGCAACCCAGTTGTTTGTTGATTGTTCCTTGGTGTCTAGCGTGTTGTGATGGATCCATGTTTCATCCATAGTAACAAAACGGCTGAACATCACTAAACACTCTTTTGAAGTGGTCACACGATTGCGCTTATGGTCGAGTGTGAGCAATCGCGGCACCCATATCACGGAGAGTTTTTTCATGTCCAAATATTCATGTAAAATATGATGTAACCGTTCAGTTGAGATACCTACAGCATGAGCCAACTCACGCACTTTCATTCTCCGATCATCCAATATCATTTCATGTTTTTATCGACGATTTCCGGCGACCTGAACGATTTCCGGATCATTTCTTTTGGGCGACCTGAACGTTCGACGTCACTAGTGCTGGTACGACCACAACGGAACTCTGTAAACCACTTCTTAACCATTGAAATTGATGGTGCCGAATCCCCATAGTATTTATCAAGTCTTTCCTTAGTTTCAGTTATGGATTTTTTACGTAAAAAGTAATGTTTAATCAGCATACGAGGTTGTCTGCTTTGAACGGCTATTAAACACCAACTGAACGACGTAGCTTGCTCAAAATTAGAAAGTTGCCCACTGGTAGATTACATCTGACGGCAGCACTGTTGCATTTGGAGTAACTGCGTGGGAAATTCAAAAAGTCACTGACTTATCAAACCGCTCTCGTACTTCTTCTATTCTTTTAAGGTATGTTCTATAATAAGGCCCTGTTATCTTGATAACAGCTCTTTCTAAAAAAACTTTCACTCCAGAAAAATCTACTAGTAATCTACTAATAGCTTCACGGTGTACAACCACTCTCTACCTAGCAAGGGTTTCTTATCTGAACGTACTACCTAAGCTTTGAACCATTTCTTATCCACCATTACTTTAACGTAACCCAAACATTCAATTGGTGTTTTACAATAACTAAACAAGTTTTCATTACCCGGTTACACGTTCGATTTAGGAAAGTACTTCTTAACATTATATATATGTATATAATATAGTGACTGAGAGCCCGTGTCCAGTTAAAATTCTATTTGAATATCGTTCACTTCAAGTACGCAAAAAAATTTTCTTACGTACATCACTTGCACTCTATTTTTCGTTACCTGCAGTAAATCCTTAGAGATTTCGTCCACCCTGTTCACAAATATTTGTTTAATGGAAGGTTTATATTTTAAACCCACATTTTCTAGATGATCTGTATCTTTATAGAAATGACAAATCGGCTTTATATGCCTGCATTTATTAGTCATGCGTGTTACTTTACCACTCTACCACAACGAAAACATTTTTTTCCTTTAATATCACTCTTCGATGTTTCTTTTTATTGGCATTAGTGTTATATCCTTTCTCTTTCTTTTTCTCTTGCACTACGTATACTGTCTCAACACCACTTCTTTCTAGTTCTACACAATTTTTCTCTAGCGCTTCAAATGTCGTCGCTATAACTACCGTTTCTTCCATTTTCAATTTCTTTTTTTCCAGAATTCTATTTTGCAATTTCCGTTGTATAACCCAAATATAAATTGGTGGCAACACTGTCTGCAGATATTCACCAAAGTTACAGTTTACCGCCAAGTGTCGCAACGCCAAATCCACACCAATGAGGTTAAGGCATAGACCAACCTATGAAAACATTCACAAAGTTGAAAAAGGTATTGTTCCCTATTGATTGCACTAGGTTACTAGGTTACTTTGGGGGGGAATGATGTGGCTGTGAGTCTCATTTATAATTTGTTGCGTTCGCATGGCTATCTGTTGTCAAAACGCAACAGACTGTAGTAGATGAAAATGACAAGTGAATTGAAACACAACGTTTTTGTGATTGTTTCACTATTGTTGTGTTGATTGAGAAATAAAGAAGTAAAACTAAAAATCGTGTTTTTTCATAAAAGTGCATCGTGTTATTTTATATGATATTATATAGCAAAGCAACCATAAAACTTTATATAGTAAAACAGCTGTAAGTATAATGTGTTCGCAACAAATGTGTTCGCTACAGATGTAGCAGTAGTTAAAAAAATTTCCTTTTACGATTTCAAAATACAACCATGCCTTTTAAGAATAAATGATAAATGTCTCTGACTAAACATACCTAACGAGCACAACTGTTTTTGTTTTTGCCGCCAAGCTGCAAGCAATAAAGATAGAAATTTTCCATACAACAGATCAACTATTAAATTGCAAATAAATTGGTATTAAAAATAATATGTGTGATGATGAAATAAAAACGCTAAGACCCAATCGAAAGTCCAAAACAACTAATAAAAGGAATCATGAAGGATTAATACAAGAATCGACCAACAAAAAGTTAATGAATTCTGAAAATAGTGACTCTAACGATGAAGAAGTTATCGTCATCATTGAATCTGATGATGATAATGGAAACCAAACCCCGGTATTAAGACGATCCAGTCGAAAACCCAGTCCAAATAAGAAGTATTGCAAAAATTTTGTAGTGAATGATGAATGCAAAAGAAACTCACGAATACATACAAAACGAATTGTTGCAGACGATGAAGACGAATTGGAAGACAGTAATAGCGAAACTGAATCAAATATTTTCAAACCAAATCAACAAGATTTACAATTGTTACAAAAAGAATATGAAGTGACTGGTAAAAATGTATTTGGGTTTAATACTCCAAAAAAAAGAGGTGGCATGAGTTTAGTCGCAATAAACACCGCAAAAACACAAAAAACACCAGATACAAAACGTCGTAAATCTACAACAGAGTTAAAAACACCATCACATGTAAGAAATCGGGTAAAAAGCCGTAAGTAGTTTATGTGAATACAGGAATTAAAATATAGTATTTATATATTTTAGAAATAGCAAAACTAGTAAAAGTCAATTCAGATTCTGATTTCTCTGCTGATGAGAGTGAATATGAACCTTCAGATTGTGCATCATCTTCTGGCAGTGACAATGCAGATGACAGTTCGGATGATGCTGCTGATGACGAACCAAAAACACCACACAAAGGTCGACGCCCAATTGTTATTCCCTCTTTGACAAAAACCCCTTCTTTAGCACGTGCACGTCAGTCTGCGCGTGTCAAAAAAACAACAGAATATGTACCAGAAAGTGATGGTTACTTTCAATCGCGTTCAAGTAGCAAAATTGTAACATCCGATCATACACTTGATCGTTTAAAAAATCCTCGATTACCTGCTGATCGTTTGTTTAGTCTACTGGCCTCAATGAAATTATCTACTGAACATGAATCATCCATAAATGCTATTATAGAAGAATATCGGTCATACTTTTCTAAGTGGATGTATATATTAAATGAAGGCTTCAATTTGTTGATTTATGGATTAGGTTCAAAACTACAATTGTTACAATCATTTCACCGCGATATATTAGCACAGCAAACAGTGTTAGTTATTAATGGATTTTTTCCAAGTCTAACACTTAAGGATATATTGGATAGCATAACCTGTCAAATACTCGATGCTGGTATTAGTTCATCCAATCCACATGAAGCTGTTGATATGATTGAGGAGGAATTTTCACTTATACCTGAAACACATTTGTATATTATAGTGCATAATTTAGATGGCATAATGTTGCGGAATAACAAGGTTCAAGCAATATTAGCACGTTTGGCTAAAGTAGAAAATATTCATTTAATAGCATCAATTGATCATATAAACACACCTTTGTGTAAGTTAAATTTAATGCAAGTAATAATTTTATATATATTAAATATTATATGTAATTTAGTATGGGATCAATCTAAATTAAGTAATTATAATTTTTCCTGGTGGGACTGCACAACAATGCTGCCATACACTAATGAAACAGCATTTGAAAATTCATTACTTATACAAAATTCTGGTGAATTAGCACTAGCTTCTTTGCGTAGTGTGTTCTCCTCCCTCACAACTAACTCTCGTGGCATTTATATGCTAATTGTGAAGCACCAACTACATAACAAAAACAATCCAAACCACCAAGGTAGGCTATAAAATCTTTAAAACTTTATAATAAAGCCCTCTGTCAAATAAAACATTTTTATCTTTAGGTATCGCCTTTAAGGATTTATACTGGAGTTGCCGTGAAGCATTTTTAGTGAGTTCTGATTTAGCGTTACGTGCCCAACTTACTGAATTCTTAGATCATAAACTTATTAAAACCAAGCGCAGTGTAGATGGTGCAGAACTATTAAACATACCAATAGAGTCAACATTACTGCAACAATTTTCAGATGAACATGAAAAGAAATAATTATGCAAATTTTTCCATGTATTAATTTCAAAGGTAATCAAAAATTAATGTGCTCCTACAAATCATGTTTAAAAAAATATATGAATTACAGAAAATATTAGTTTTAGTTTCGCGTAGATTGCAACACTCAACACCCATAATTATGGTACAAATCAAATCTTTTGCAATTTTATTACATATTTTAATTACTACAAATTTACAAACATCATCAAATTCTATTTTTTTAACTGATGTCAAACGATGTAATCTTTCGAATAGCTCAGCATCAAATTTTGGTTTAATGATGCTTATCTTCAAACTTATAATTCTCAATATTGCATTTAAATAAAAAAAAGTATTATAAGTGCATTAAAGACTGTCGAAGAAAATAACTAAATTTATTTCTAAATTAATCCTTAATGAAACAAGAACATTTTTAAATTAAGTAATAAAGTGCGTTGCTACACTTAATTAACAAATACTCTCAATTACTCATTTGTCCCTACATTCACAGATCTGTATAAATTGACAGCATTGTACCTGTTTAATGATTTTAAAAAATAAATAAAAATACGGATATATTTGTTATATACGCATGAAGCCCATAAAGCTCAATTCCAATTAGATGAGAATATAAATATAATTACATACTTTATACAGGGACCGTAACAGTTATCATTAAAATTCAGATTTTAAAATAAAACTCAAAAAGTAATAATTAAATTTTCTTTATATTATATTAATCAAAAATAATTATTATCATGTGCTTTTTATTTTTTCAAGAATAGTCAAAAATAACTTTTTTTTTTGAAAGCAAAATATAATTTAGTATTTTTTGAGTTCTATTTTAAAACGCTCACATATATAAAAAGCATGCATAATATTAAGGAGAAAGTTGTTAGAATGATATCAATATACTTAAATATGAGTTTAGACAACTGCTTTTGTTGCTGCGTTTTTTTTGAAATTTTTTTGAAATAACTTATTTTCGATCCCTGATTTTATGTAATAAATTAAGCTGCTATTAAAATGATCAAAATGATCAGAAAGCATCGAGTATTTTCTAACAAAATATGTATATAAAAACCTATGTTAGAAGTTACGTTGAAGCAGTTTTTATTTAAGTATTAAAAATTGTTATTCATTAGTTTAATTCAGGGGCTGTTCAATGTACGGCCCGTGGGCCACATACTACAATAACTACAATTAATTTTATATTGGTGTACTGGTAAAACTACATTATTTTATTTTTATGATATACCAAATAAATGACTTCAGTAAAATTTCTACTAAAGATTTTGTGAAATAAGTAAACTGCGTTTTAAAAAACATTTTTGTTTTATATATTTCACATATTTCTCGTGTGGGATAGAGAACGGTAGAGCTTCGGTACGACGGTTTGGGCTTAAATTTCAGTAAGATCTGGCTCTAAAACATATTTATAAAAATTTTTAATGGTCGCTAAACTGATTTCAGCAAAAAGCCTTCTACTAAAATCTACATAAAACAGCCACTAGAAACCAATAGATCTTTGAAACGATTACAGCTAGTCAGATTAACCTAATCTAATAATCTGTAATCATAGCATGATAAAACAATGATTTAAAACTATATTATCTGTTGTTATTCAATAAGATTTTTAATTTATCTTATAATATTTTAAACCCTTATTACAGATAAGAGCACTGGAAGAGTTTTAAAATTCATTATTATCATCATTATCACTACCATCATTTCCGGCATTATTAATTATTAAGCAGTTGGCTTACATTTCTAGTTGTTCCTAAAATGTTAAAAATTGTTGAAAATGGTTAGCAACTTAGAGTACAAAATGAACTTTAATTAAAAACAAAACTGTTTGATTTTTTATTTAAATTTATTGATTTTTAAAGTTCTCTACAAATTGTTTTATTTATTGTTATTATCACGTTCTCTTTTGTCTCTATAATTATAAATAATTTTTAAAAGTTTAGGGAAAGTGTTCAAAAAATTAATTCTGCAAAAATTAACAAAAATATTGTTCTTCAAACTTGAAAAATAATTTAATATTTGAAAATAATAATTTATTATTTTTCAATTTTCGCTTAATAATTATTTGATTTTTTTCTTTAATTCAGTATTTGTACATCCAAAGCTTAATAAATAGTTCATTTTAAAATTGATTACATGTATTTTAATTTTTTTTCATAATATTTAAAATATATAGAAAATCTTTAGATTTACATTCAAAACTTAAATAATACGCAAATTAAAAAATAATAGTTGATTTACACAAAAATTAAAACTTATTAACATACAAAAAATAACACGCGTTAGCTTACAAAAAAAATTTTCTTAATTTAAATTTTACGTTATATTTTTCTTAGTAACACACATATATATATGTATATATAATATATGTGCATATGTTTTTTGATTTCTTAAGTTTGTGGTTTGTTTTAGTTCAACTATTTTTTTACAACTTTTACTTGATGTTTACTTATATTAAGTGAAAAAAATTTACACTCAAAATGAATAGGTTAGAGATATTTTTAAAAATTAAATTTTCTACTTTAACTATGTTGACAGAAGTTATTAATATATACTTTTTTTTGCATCAAAAATATAGAATATAAATTTTTAACCATTTTATTTTTATTTGCTACAAACTTTTTGCTGATATATAAATTTGTTTAAAAAATAAAAATAAAAATAATAATAATAAGAGTAAACAGGCATTTAAGCAAACGTACTTGTAACACAAATGAAAATAAAATGTTATTTTAAATACTTTATTATGAATTTAATTGCATTGAACTTATATTTTATAATATGGCTTAAAACAACAAAAACAATAACAAAGAGTCTGCACTTTTAAATTAATTATGAGTTAAAATTTAACATTGGTAATATGCTTTACTTTAAGATCACGGGGTTTACTATAAAGAATAATATTAGTAAATATAAAACAAAGAAGTCAGTAATTCTAAAAATAATAATTGTTTCGCATTGTCATCTCCTAACATTATTAGAAATACATACGTTATAATACATAACTGATTTAGGATAGAATATAATATTAACTGAATTATTTTCATTTGATGTGTGTACCCTCTCTCTTCTCTTTGTCATAAAAATTGTTATTGTTGTGTTGCTCTCGATATTAATTGGCGTTCTATAAATATGTTAATTACAGTACTGTTATTAAATGTTTATAATTATTGTTGCTACATTTGTCACAATTGGGGTACGTAATAAATTTATCAACAAAGTTGTTCGGTCATTTCCATTCATTTGAAAGTTGGGTTTGTTGCGGCTTTTAAAATTCTTATTGTTTAATAAATTTATAAAAAATCTTCTTTTAATTATTTTGCAAAATTTTGAGAAGTACAGTTTCTTGTTACTAAACTTGTTATTACATTTTTTG
>NC_051847.1:113909750-113920477 GCF_002237135.1 Teleopsis dalmanni | reverse complement strand
GGATGAAGGATATTTTGAATAAATAAGAAAAGAAAATTTTCTGAAATTTTCTGAAATTTTGTAAATTTTTCCTTTGCTGTCGAAATGGTAGAATTTTCCCTTTTTTGTCTCAATGCTTGACAGTTTTCAGACATTCGTTGGCAAAAAGGTGTACGCAGTTTTCAATTAAAATAAAAGCCAAGTGAAAGTGGAAAGTGTAAGCGAAAGTTCAGTAATGTTTATTTGTTTACTTAGATAAAAGTTTAGAATTTATGTTTGTTTAAAAATTTACCCAAGCAATTTTTGCTCTTATTTATGTTTAAATAATAAAATATATGTTTATGTATATATCTAAATGAAAATAATGAATTTATTGCTAAAGTTCATAGAATAAAGACACTAAGAAATAAAAATATAGAATCAATCTAGCGAAAATCGAAAAGAATTTAATATTTCCATGATACAGTAAATATGTAATAATATTAAAATAAATACTATAATTTATATTTTGAGATGATTTTTATATATAAATTTTAACAATAAAAAAGAAAAATTTTAGTAAATTTTCTACAAAATACTAATGTGTAATATTTTTGCATTTCATTCACATATTCAATTTTAACTTGTTTTTAATTATGTTATTTGGCTTTTGCACATTTGAATTATTCAAATCAAGATTCTTTGTGTGCCATTTTGGATTTATTAAAATGTTCCTTTTATTACGGCCAGGAATGCTGTGAAATATGTCTTACATATGCTAAGTGTTTGCCATTGTGAGAGGCCACCTGCAAACAATTGACCTCTATTGCTCCCTATGTGGGTCTAATGCAGTGTCAAGTTGTGGTAAGTATCTCAACACTTTCTCGTTTTTAATGAAATGTATTTTGAGTTCTTCCGCAATATCATACATCATGCTGGCTTAATGGAATTACTTTCGTGTGAATTCACAAAGGAATTGGTTTCATTTAATGAAATTTAATTTAAATATTTAAAATTTTTGATACCTAAGACCCTAATGAATTATTTTGATATTTCTTAATGACAATTGCTACAAAGAATTCTAATTCATTTTTGACAAGTAAAATGAGTAAATTGTAAATTTTTAGATATTTTGTAGTTAAACTTTGAAACTAAACAGATTTCATTGTGATAAATGAGGATGTGAGTGATGATGTTTAACTAAGAAGTAATTGAATTTATTTGATGATCACAAACAGGAATTTGTCAAAATGGGTCGTAACTATATCTACATATGTGTTGATGAGCAAATGAATTTATTTTAATTTTAAATTAAATATGTATTGATATTGATGATATTGATAAATAATAATATTTCAAAGAAAATTTAATTTAATAACTAATATTTTATTTACCAAAGTTATAGAAACTATTTCAAAGCACTTAATTCGTTCTTTTGGTATTATTACTTAATTTCTGTCTCAAAAATTTCAAAAAAATTTCATGGATTAACAAAATACCCACGTAATAGTCCCACTTCTTCTGTGTAACTTATTTATATTATTAAAGATGAGAGCATAAAAGTTTAACAAATGTTTTCTGATTTTTGTTTTTAGTGCAGTTGACTAGTACATTTTTTATTTATAACTATTTAACTAGTTATATTTATTTGTAACTATTTTTATTTATCACTAAATTTGTTCGTTATTTATGGTGCTGTGTGCTAGAACTTTGATTTTGTTTATTTCAATGCATAAAATTAAATGGGTTTAATGTGTTTGATATTAATTTAATATCAATCAACTTGAAAGGATATCAGTTTTTTAGGATTTACAGTAAGATCCTTGTCTGCATTAATGTCGTATCTATTTTAATCTTTGGCAAATATTAATCATCAACCAATGAGCTCAGGAAATTGATATTTACACAATTATTAGCTAGAGTGAGAGTAATGAGTTATGAGTAAGTCCTTCCAAATTTTAACGAATATTAATATTGTTCCTTTTTTTAATTAAGTGAAAAACAATCACATTTTTTGATTGTTACTATAATTAATTAACTTATAATTATAAATTTACTATCATAATGAATTAATCAATTATTGGAACAACAATATCAATATATTTTTCTATATTAATATAACCAGTATTTTCCAATGGACAGGATGATTGTAAAGCATAACTTTACAAAAAACTTCAAAACTGAACTTGGCAACAAAAAGAACTGGGAAGGTTTGTCTAACATCCCAAAAATAAAAGAAACCATGATAACATGGTATACAGACGGCTCTCTCACCAATGAGGGAGCTGGAGCTGGTGTTTATGGACCAGGCAAAAAATACTGGGAAGCATTAGGAAACAATACAACCATCTTTCAAGCGGAAATATACGCGATAGATAGATGCGCCAGTTTCAATCTTGAACGTAAATACCGGAACCGTAAAATTGCAATACTGACTGACAGCCAGGCAGCTATAATGGCACTCATATCTTACCAGGTAACATCCAAACTGGTATGGGAATGCATTGACAAGCTGAACACACTCGGTGGGATCAATCAGGTGCACCTTTTATGGATTCCGGGACATACTGGTATCCAAGGTAATGAAATGGCAGACAAACTTGCAAGAAGAGGCGCGGCATCAAGAATGATAGGCCCAGAACCATTTTGTGGTCTAGGCAAAGGAGCTCTATCCATTATCATGAATGACGCAGAGAAAAAAGAGAGAGAACTCTATTGGTTAATGTTACCAAGACTCTCACAATCTAAAATGCTTTTAGGGACTTACAACCTAAAACGCTTTAAAGATTGCATAGTGCAATCAAAGACTAACATAAGAATTATTACGGGATTACTGACCGGTCACTGCAGATTGAATAATCACCTATCGAAGTTAGGAATTCAATCCAACTCAGACTGCAGATACTGCAGGGAAGAGAGAGAAACGGCATACCATGTGCTCGGGGAGTGCCCGGCACTGATGCATAAGCGAAAGAAACACCTAGGAGGGTACTTAATGGATCATAAGGATTCAAGACTGGGGAAGATAGGATCCATACTGTCTTTCATTAAAGAAATCGGACTTGGAGAAATACTCTAACCCGACAAAGGGGCACAATAGATCTTTTAGGTCGCAGTGCACGATCCCTTACTCAATAATAATAATAATAATAACCAGTATTTTTTAGTGCTGTATTAAAGCATTATTTATTACTGCTTGTTTTATTATAACAATATTGATAAGATCATCATTTTAATCCCTTTTTATACATCTTTAGTTACTTTTGCACCGATAGTACGAATTATCTTTTTACACATACATATGAAGACATAGATATTTATACATAGATATTTATACATACATTTTTATTTTTTGTTTTTGTTATTTGGTTAAATACATATTTATTTTATTTTATTCTGAACGAATAAATTAATTTTAAAGTTAGCTAAGTATAAGGAACTAGAACTAGGTTCTTCGCCCTGTGAATATAGGTCAGGTTAAGAATTATATCTAAATTTTATTTAATAACATTTATCTATGTTATGTTTTTCAGTCAGATAATTTAAATATCCCCATTTTAAAGAAATCTCTAATTAATTGATATTATATCACAATAAAATACAATTGCAAAAAATATCATCAATATTAAATTAATTTTTTATTGAATTCATATTAATTATGATCCAAGTCTTATCACTGCAATTACACTTTCTGTTTGTGCTAAATTCAGATCATATTCACACATCAAAATAAACATTGTTTGAAGTGTCAACTAATGGCACTAAAGTCACATAGTATTTGTAAATCATCAAATATTTCTTATTGAGATATAATACAAATATGCATTATATAATAAGTGGAATTATTTAACTTCACTGCTCTTCATGCTAATTAAAATGAATAGTAAATCTAAAGACACGTTTGATTTTGTAGTTATAAAAGCATGCACTATTATCTGAAAGAAAGCATGATTTAATGAAAAATCCTGAAAGGCGAGATGCGACATAAATACTTACAAATATGTGACAAAACTAGCGTTTCTGGTTAATGTGCACAATATTACAAATTACAAGCTGGTGGCCACTTGTAACAACAGCGGAAAGCAAACAAAAGGATAACCAAATTAATTAATATAATTTATTTAAATTAATTTTAATGTAAGAGATTAGTTGCGCACTTAATGTCGAATAATTATGTACATGTTGAAAGCTTTGAATGAATTGCTAATTACAATTGTAATTTCGATATTAATTCGAAAAGCCCTCAGTACGAGCTGAAATGAGATGTGAGATATACTCGTTAACTATACAATGCAGCATTGAGAGGAATAATTGATATTTTTGGCAAAGTACAAATTACAAAGGCAATCCTATTTAATTAATCATAACTTTAAGCATTTCTGTCAGAAATGAAAATAGCTTAGTGAATGTGAAGGAAATTCAAATATTTTAAGTCATTTCTGAAATATGCCTACATAAATATTTAAAAGTGTTTTTTAAAGTGAAGTATATGTATATGTATATATATATATAAATATATATATCTACGTGTAGAAAACGCATATATAAAGTACTGTTAGTATTCTTTAGCTTATATTAATAATCCAATTGAACTATCAACCTTTTACGTACTTACCAATTATTTTTCACCAAACGACAATTTATATGATATTATTTTTAAAATAATATTAATAAATATTCATATGTATGTCAATCTTCTCCATAACCTTAGGGAGGGCTTGCCTTTATTGTGCGTAAATATTAGTAGTTGCTGGTAGCGGTATATTTATAAATTTAAAAAAATTGTATTTTTGTTAGTCAATTCAAAGAAAATGAAACTCTACACTTTTATAACACTAAATTCGACATACAAGCCATATACATAGCAATACCAAATCAAACTGTACCTGACGCACAATACATATTGCAAGTAGAGAACTTCACTATGAATGGAATGATTCGGGCTGCATAGAACATGGAGGTTTTATAATACTAGTAAACAAATGACTAAAAGACTGCGTCATTGATTTACATTTTAAAGAGATTTAAACCACCGCAATTTAAGTGACAAACAACGAATGCGACCTAATTCTTTTAGCGGTATACAGTCCTTCGTAGTTTACTTTAAGATCTGCTCAGTTTGTTAACTTTTTTAGAATCCCAGGCAACAGCTAGGGTTAAGCTAGACATACATTCTATGAAATTTGACTCTGCAAACTTAAAAGCAAGACAATATACTCCTCCATATTAAATAGAATTCATGATCTGTACATTAACCCACAAGTTGGTTGGGGTTATGTACAGATTATAAACCCTAATGGTTACCTTTCTATTAAGTTTCAGCCCCTTTACAGTGAAAATCTTTTAATACTATTTAATCAACAGTTTGTGCTTAAAGAAAATCAGGAACTATTTTTTTACAGAGTGTTTCGATGCTAATTAAGCTTTTGAAAGAGTATGGCAAGACTGGCTTATTCATAAAATCAAGCAATTATTACATTTTAACTAGTAGCATTCTTCAACCCTTTTAATATGTTTAATTCCTGAAAGTGTTAGTGATGTCATTTTTACTTTTGCATATAACACAAAAATTCTATGTCATCATAAAAATATTTAGTTAGCTTCAAGGCAAGCACAATGGCATATGAATATCGTCAAACAAAAATGTCACCATGTTACGTTCTTCTCTAAGAAAGATTTTTGATCGGTAATTATATTGAATGGAGTTCTAATACCCTAACCAGTTAAGATAACCTGTTTAGAGATTTATTCAAATAAAATAAAAGTTTAGCAAGAGGACATATAAACCACAAAATTCAAATCCGAATTGCATGTTATCAAAAAGGATCTTGCACAGGCCTCTCATCATTCAATCCGTGTTTTAAGCTATTTTATATAATATTAAGCTACCTTATTTTTAAGTGTACGAATAAGGCAATGCCTTAAACATTAAGATTTTGCAAACAACTTACTCTTAAAAGTATAATAAATAACTTCTATAAAATATTAAATGTAATTACAGTAGAAACCTAGTGCGTCAGAAATGAGAGGATCCGAAAAAATTACTTTAAGTGCAGAAATCAGAAATCGTTAAGACAAAAGTGCGCAGAAAAACTCTATGCCCATGTTGACCCATTGGTTAAAAAACTGGCTTTTTAAACAGGATACCCAGACTTAAGCTTAAACTAAGCTTACCTTATTATTTATTATCATTGTTGTATACTTCTTTTTCTCAATAAAAAAATTCAATATATCAAATAGAACTGAAGCTATCAACGAACTAAAGCATTCGTATATATATCTTGCATGAGATAATTATCGCGTTTAAGGAAAGGAAAAGATATATTGGGGTGATTTCAAAATCATAACCTAAGTCTCAGTATTGATTTAAGTAATCATTTTCGTTAGCGTAATGCATACATAAGTTTGTTTTGAAACTTCAGTTACCACTCTGAAGTCGGCCCTTAATGACCTACAATCTGTTGTATGGCATAAGCAATTTGCATGAATCATTTTTCGGATATTGAGTATTTTCTGACAGTGTCTTTAGATGAATTTTGTTTTTGACTTCAATTAACATATCTTGGTTAATATTCACTTTTCATTATTTCTGGATTCAGAACTGATTTCCAACATTTGTTGCATTTCATTAAGGAATGAGAGGTGGCTATATTATGATAATTGTTATGTCTTATATCATTTTCTTTTATTTTAATACTCCTAAATAAAAAATCACAAATTGAATAATTTTCACTCATACTTCTAGGAGGTTCCGTCAAAGCGGTATTAAGTGCACCTTACATGTTACCTTTGGGAGCATTAAACAAATTTTTAAACAATTTTGCAGCCAATTTTGTGCTCATAAATTTGTTTAGGTAATCTCATTAAAAATTGTTGAGGCAATAAAAAAGTATTTTGGCAGGCGCCATCTTATCCTCATCGCTACTTGCCATGACCCAAATATGTCAAATCAATTGGGTAACAGGCAAATCTTCCATTTCACGCTCGATGCGGTAATATTTTAGCCGCTTTTATTTCAGAAATTCCCATCAGATTTTTATATGCCAAGTTTTCATTATTATTTGTTTTTTGGTGTCCTCATATGAGCATATAAATTAACTAGAATTTGGCTTTTAGTTTAAAATTGTTGAGTTGATTTGTTATTGTTGCAATTTGTTTCTCTAATCAGTACTAATACACGCATTCGTGCTGAGCATATTTGCAAATAAGTGTGGATAACATAGGGCAGTAGTGGATTTAAGCAGGTCTTTTTAGACTTGGAAATAGATGTTTTTGTCTATCATCACAAATATTGTATTTAAATATGATTAGAATATGATTAGTTAAAAATAAACACGAAACAATATAAAGTAAATTTAAAGACTTATAATATAAGATAGGTAAATGCATACTTTGAAGAGTTAATTTTAAAGAGAATTAAAGCAAGTACCAACTACCATCTAATCTAGTTCGAATAAAAATATAACTCACTTCTGGCAAGTATAATTTTTCCTTAATAGCTTTTGTTGATAATAGAATTATATCACAACTTTATAGTTTTAGGTATAAAATATATTAGTAGTTACTTTTTTAGATTCGTCATGATATATTCAATACTTTGAAACTACATTCAAGACATATTGATATTGAAACTCCATTTGTGAACTTCAAATGGTACCACTCTAATCCATTTACCCTCTAATATTTACACGATTTTAAGCAAGTTATCTTATGCCCTTTTGTAAGTATAAGCACTCAATAAGCCCATTTTATTGTCCATTTGCACACAAATCCCCTCCTGTGCGAAATTTACGACTATTGCTGTGCAATTATATGTCACGCTATTTAGTCCTACATTTACATATTTGAACGCAATACGTTTGCGTGTGCATTGCAGTTGTTATAGTTAATTTCGCACAGTGGATCGTTTGTATCCTTGTAAATATACGAAAGGCAACATTCAATGCTAAATGCTGTGCTCATATATGCTCTGTCCATTCGTTCTTTCCATTGTTCAATTGTAGTTCTGTTAATCTGCTGGGAGCTTGTAAATTCATGGCAATTGCTATGATAAATGCTTGAGTTGATGTTGTTTTGCCGAATTAGCCTATTTATTGTTATTGCCATTGAACACTCATTGCTAAATGCTGAAATTCTGTACTGTACTGTAAAGTGCTCGGGAAGTATACGAGTCACTGTTATTGGTTTTACGATATTTAATACTTAAAGCTCAGTGCACAGTTATGGACGTTTAAATTCAAACAGGCTAAGGTTAAAAAAATTACTCAAAAATCGTGTTTTGAAATTAGTAGATTACAATCAAATTTTACAAATCAAGCTACTTGAGTGATAAAACATGAAAAAAGGCTTTATCATTCATCTAAATTGCAATGAGAGATTATGAGATTATGAGAGCTTAACTGAAGAAAGTTGACGCGATCACGAAAAAAGTGCACCGAAACTTTTAGCGCCATGAAAATGGAGCTGACAATTCTTAATAGAGATATTTATAAAACTAATACTTTTGAAAGAGTCACATTTCATCACTTGTTTTATAAGACTCAAGTCCATCACTATAAGTTAACGCAAAAGTTCAGGGAGTGATGTGAGCCCGGTTTTCCGTAACCAAAGCGAGGTTGTCTCTAAATTAGTAAAAATTAACAAAAAAAACTCAGATTATTACTAAGATCATATAGACCAGTTGGGCGCAAATCTTCATGAAGAAAAAGATGGTCTACAGAAAAAAAAATCGTGTTTCTTCAAAATATCATTTTTTTACAAACAAGTCAATAAACCATAGCAAAAAACAGGGAATTAAAGTATGATTTCTTGCAACACGTCAAAATTGAAGTGATAGTCGTTATTTTCCAGATATTCCACAAAACCACTGCAGCGATGAAATTCTAGAAATAAATACTACTATTGTCAACTTCTCCCAGTAGAGCATAGGGCCACAGTAATGCTTCTAAATCTGATTCAACTTTGCGTTTCTCTATAGATGTCGTTCCATATATAACGTGCTTCCGCTAGCTCACTTTTGACCGTTCTTCTACATGTTTTCGCTGGCATACCAGGTCTTCTACCCACATCTGCAATATATATTTAACTAGCAGCAATTTCGACTGTTATGCTCTACTAGAGAACTACGCATTTTTCGTCAGGAGAAGTAAGATTAAATCAATTTTTAATTATTAATTTTTTAAAAATTTTAATCCTCATTAAAATGAACCTTAATTGCCGCTCCATAGCCAATAACTTTAACGACTTTATATGACAATGTAATGAGAAATATTTTTTTCCATTGTCTGCTGTAAATACGAGCATTTTTCATATATAATCAACAAATTTGCATTGCAAGTGTGAGTTACTACGAATTCCTCTCAAACAATCGCAATATAATCAATACAATTTTAATAAAAAAAAATTTTATTAAAAAAAATAAATAAAATTAAAGTGAATGCATCATTAACTCGAGCGAAAAGATCAATTTAACAGTTAAAAATAATTGCATTAATTTCTGAGTAAATCCGCAATGAAACGAAAAAATGATAACATGAAAAGCAATTTTTAATTATGAAAATACATGCGACAGGCAGCAAAAAGTCTGGCAGCATTGCTTCAATAGCATAACAGAAGACATATCTTTTGTCTATTGTCATGTTGTGTAACTGTGATGTTAAGAAAATATTGTAAATTTAAATGAAGCGACAAATATAATTTGCAGCTCAATACTGCTATAAAATGAAAAAGTCAATAAATGTCTATTTAAATTCAATGGCTCAAGAATTAAAATGACTTAATACAAAAAATATTTATATTCAGATCTAATGTCGCATTTCAATAACTCTAAGAATAATGTTCACATTATTATATGTTAACTCAAAAATTTCTTTCAACGACCTAAACGTAGTTAGGTTATTAATTGTTATTACAACTACTTAAATCTATGGACGGTCAGCAGTATGTCTTAATCTATATTATAAATCACATTACATTCAATTCCAGATCCCCCTTTTCTGATATTGGTCTTGGACATTAATAACATAAACGAAAACATGGTTTGATCCTAGCTGTAAGGATTGGAAACAGTACTTTTGGCCACTCACAGAAATACATAAATAATACCAGAAAATAGCTAACATTGTTTACGAAACTGTCAGTGTCAACGCGGTGTTTCTGGGAAAGCTAAAATAAAAAGATTTGGGAGAATTTATACTCGTATGTGGGACTACTTGCTTGCTATAGATTCTAAGGAAACATCTTACCGTAACGGTGTAGATTGCTCAAAAACAAGTTCGTCATAACATAACTACATGCCACAACGATCGTATCAACATACCATCCAATCAACAATCCTGCATATATCCGAAAAGCCAATAAGAAGTTGCTTTCTACAGGGAGCTACATATGGTATTGTTAATTTTTGATTTCAAAATGAAAAGGAATTATATCCATGGCCTAAATTAATACTTAATATGACATTCATTGCAGATGTTAGCAGCAAAAAGTATGCTATGCCGCAACTTGAATGCTTTTGCGGTTATTCACTGCAGTTATCCACTGCCCGGGGAAAATAAACTACTATCGGTTTAGCGCTTAGACTTCTATTATATTACTTTTTCATTGGATTCATCGGACTCAAAAGTCTCAAGCTATATATAAGTATATATAAAAATTTATTAGTTTATTATTATATTAAATTCATGTGGAAGTAATAAAGAGTAGTGATAGTTTTTTTTTGTATAGGTATGAAAAAATATTGAAACTTTTATTACATAAAAAATACTGTG
>NC_051847.1:113900422-113909650 GCF_002237135.1 Teleopsis dalmanni | reverse complement strand
AATAACTTTTGAGAAGTGATTGAAGTTAAAATATTACACCCTAAATCATCACCACTTCTTTGTATACGACGACGATTTAGTGATGCATCACTAGTTGGGGTGGCTTGTATTAAAGCTGCTGGATCAAATGCAAGTCTTTGAGGTTGCATAGCTAAACAAATCCATGATGAAACATAGGGGCATGCTGCATGCAACAGTGCGCCTATATTAGCATTTGTAATAAGATTCATCCAAACAAGTTGAGTAAGTTGATGAATGTCAGTCTGTGATTCGACTAGAATTCGTTGATAAATATGACGTAAAGCTTCTTGAAGTAATTTTGGCTGCCAGTCTATGACACCAAAGTTTAGCGTTAAATTTTTTGAATCAAAATTAAGCTTCATTGTGGATAAACCGATACTAGAAGCATTTTCAGGAACTAATTCAGTTTTCGTTTTTACATTTTTTGGCGAATATTCAGTTTTTGCATTATTTGTGGAAAGCGTTTTTAAAGTCATTAAAGTTGATTTGCGTACCGAACTAGAATTGTGTGAAAGGAAAGGCCATAAGCGCGGTACAACTGTTGACATGGGCTCCATTCTAAGTACATGGACACAAAATAAGCCATTTTTTTTAACATAACAATTTCTTTTTATACTTACTGCAACCATGAAGATGCATTAGGAAGACATAATAAAGCTGCGAGCAGCCCCATAAAACTATTACAAGCAGATGTGAGTTCATCTTGATCTAATAACAAATCCCACAACATTTTAACAATTTTTGACACCTGCTCAGCAGTCAATAATTTTGGCAACCATAAAGCAACTGGTGTAAGCGTAGATGCAGCTACAGCACCAACATCATCTACTGTATCAAACAGACCAATTAGCACATCATTTATAGTACGTGGTAAACATTTCTCCAATAAATCCTGACGCACGACAAATACATATTTTAAACCTAACAATCCACCATGACGTACTTCCCACTCATTTTCTTTTAATAATTTTAGTAAAATATCCACAATGTTATACACTTGTTCTGCTTCCATTTCTTTAACAATTAAACCCAACACTTGCGAGCATGTTTCACGGACTGGCGCAACTACTTGATCTGAAACAAAGTCACCAAAACGATCTAAACATAGCACACAAAGCAAACGCAAAGCAGCATCTTCCAACCACAAGCTGTGATTATTTTCCATCTAAATCATAATTAAACAGTCGTGGTGATTATCAAGTAATTACCTTCATTCATTTGTATTCATATACTAACTTCTTCTTTTGTCATGTTTATACTCTTTCCTGCTCCTTTCGAATGAATAAGAATCAGTTCTCGTAAAGCAGTAGCAGCTCCATGACGTATTTCCCATTTGGGATTGAATAAATCCAGATACAAGCGTGCGCAAAAATTTTCTAATGGCCAATTTGTCGCATCTATCCAAGTTCCTGTAGCATCTGGTACAGGATCTGAAAAAAAAATATATAAAATAAATATTATTTTATTAATTATTTCAGGAGAAAATAAGATAACAAAAACAAAAATTAAGCACACACCGTTTAGGCTATAAAATATTTCCTGCCTTTGAGGATCAGATTTAAATTTTTTCTTTTCGGGTTCATCACTCTTTATACCATTATTGCCCAATAAAGAAGTGCTGCGATTTATTGTGTTGGTGGTTGACGTTGCTACAGTCGTGGTGACACTGGCCGAGGACATGTTTTGACGTGCTTTACGTTTGGCACGGTTCATTTCACGGCAGCTTAATTGCTGCCCATTTGAGGGTATTAAATTATGATTAGGTTTAATATTAAGAATGCTTTCAACAGGAACCTTAAAATTAACAAACAAATTAATTCATAATAACATACAATAAATACACATATATTATACTATATATTTATTTACTATTAAATGTATCAACATCTTTTAATTATTTTCAAAATTAGTGCTATACCTTTTCATCATTAATATTGTACGTAGCGGTGTTGCTACACATGTCTTCATCCGTAATCATCTCACTAATATTTAATATTTGAGCTAAGTCTAATTTTTCTTTCAGCATAGCACGCTGTTGGCTTAAGTGTTCTGCTTTAGTGGCTATCGAAGTTCCATCTTCATTCATATCGAATTCAGCCCCTTCGGAACCAATTAAACGTGCCCCCTTATTCAATATTTGTTCTAAATTAAATTCATTAAATAATAAAAAGCGATTTTTAGCTTCGGTAACACTATTTGCAACAGTTGCAATGGATGATGAAGCTGAACTAGTAGATTGACAACTGTCCTCCTCTAAATCATCTTTCTTTATTTCACGCTTTATGGCACTATTACTTGCAGCAAAAACTTCAGGTTTCCATACTGGAACATTAAGTAATATGGCTTCAACTGTTTGTGCAGCAGCAATGCGAGTATCCCATGATGAACTGTGCAAGTAACCAATAAGACGATTAAGTAACGCGTGTAACTCATGAGGATACAATTTCTGTACTTCCCCAATTTGCTTAGCAGCTGCACGTCGTGTTACAGCGGAAGAACCGGATTCCAATAATATGAATAAACGATCCAATCTATATTTAATGGATTATAAGTATTCGTAAAAAATTATAATTTATCATTCATATATATAGATATATATACATATTTATACAGCTGTTTTCTATTCATATACATATATATCAGAACTTTATTTATATTTTACTTACCGTGAAGTCATTGTTTATCTTTAATGGAATATGGAAGTTGTTGTGAATTTTATTGGATTACCCTCTAAGGTTTTGTATATTTCTTAAATCAAATAAGCCAGCAGAGTTCTCTGGTATACATAGAAACGAAATTTCAACTTGTCAATATTCTCCAAATGAATTTGTTATTGCTTTTGCTGATGTTATTGTATGTAATGATGTTGCTGTTTTAGTTGCTTATCTGTTCTGAAAATGTTTTAATAATTAGTGTCATTAAAAATGGAAAAACCAAAAACTAAAATTTTCGTGCTTATAAATAATTCAACGCAATATTACTACATTTAGGCAAAATTTTAAATTCTCATTTCAAAAGAGATTTTCAAATATTGATATAATAATTAAAATTATTTTGGACTTTTAGACGTATCTGTATCTAGGCGTTGGTTGTTCTCAGGTGTGCATTTAGTGCATGCGTTGATTGATGCAATCAAGTTGCATATAGGAAACTCAACTCTATTAGGATAAAAATTGATACAAATAATTTATTTTATCTAGATACATACATAAAATAAAATAAATAGTTTCTGTATTCATTTTCTCATTGAGTATAGTTACAGATATATGTATTTGTAAGCAGAAAATCTTTACAATGTACCCGCATAAAAAATGCAAAACAAATCCGCATTTTATGGTCAACAAACTGCTTGCATCCATTCCAATTGATATTATTTCATTTAAAAATATACAACATATATATACTCGTATGTAATACGCCGAAAAACAGTCTGCTTTTTAATTCTAAATAAATATATTTTATGAAACATTTATTGTAAGATTATGTATCTGCGAATGTAACGAATGTATCTGCTAAGAATAAAATAAATACATTTATATTATGGATAAAAGAAATTAATTTGATATATTAATTTATGCATTTTATAAGAAGTATTAGAACAATAGGTCTAATATAGTAATTACCTAATATAGAACAGACTACTAATAATAGTCTATTCTAATAAATTGTTCAATAGTAACAAAATAGTAAAATCGTTCGTTAATGCTCATAATTTGAACTTGAAAAATTCCTTTTTGGCTATATTGCCCAGTTCCCTTCACTGTGTTTTCATCTGGAGTTGGTTAGGGCATAAAAACCTTTACACCCTTATGTGGGCGAGATTATGGTGATTTCGCTATTTATGATGTCCGTGCTGGGTTATTGTTGTTGATTAATTGTAGGCTCGACAATGCGGGATTTGTCGATAGGCAGACTTTTTGGAATAGGTTTATTGATTTGTCTCTAATATGAGTTATAATGGGTTTGATATTGATTTCTTTCTCAATTCTCCTGCCTCTTTCTTTCTCAATTGTTCAGTTTATTGCAGTGAAGAACTTAAACAATTATAATGTTAATGTATTTCCAACAATGAAACAATAGTTGTAACAAATTAAGGAAAGTTATGACAGAAAAGCATGCAGTTAGTCATTTATACTTCATTCATTTTACTTTTAAAAACTCAAATTCCTTCACAGAATCGAATTTGTATTTTTATTTATTATTTACCATTTATTTATTAAATTTTGGTATTTATAAAAGAAGGTATAACAGCATCAGTATTAACTTAACTCTGACTGAGTTAAGTGCCTAAGTCAAGTGACTTATAGAAACTCCCCCATATCAACGACTTCCACGCTCAAAAAAAATTTTCCTTCCACACAGAAGTCTTTCACAGAAGAACACTTTTACAGAATAAAAGAAAAGAAATATTAGAAGTGTCAAACGGTGAAAACTGAGCCGCAGTCTCTGGCAAACAGATTGACGACTAAATTGGTTGTTTAATAAATTCGAATTATAAAACTTTAAATTTGGTGATTTTAAGTACATATCTGCAAAGCAAGGAGTTCTTTACTAAAATAATATGTCAATTTAGCTATGCACTTTGTTCTAACTTTATTCAAATAAGTGAACCACCTATTTAGGACTATCATTTATGCTTTTAGTCTTGAAATAGAAACAGTTTTATAATGAAATCAAAATAGTTTCTCTAATTTGCGTTATAATATTGTTCTGATTTCAGTCGATATAAGTTTAAATTTTTGGTACTACTTTGACTGATGACCAAAATTTGATTAATCAACACCAACAGTTTAAGGCGACATAAATAGTAATATCTGTTTCTAAAAAAAATCAAGATAATACAATATATTTCTTTTATTAGTTTGCATAATTAATTTCTAAGTGTTAGAAATAAGTAGTAATACTTAATAATTTCATACTGAAGAAAATCCGAGACTGATTGACCTGATTAAATGTTTTAGGATAACAATGGAAAGTCCATTTTATGTTTTTTATATAATCAATTATATAATGATTGCACATCATAAAAAACTTTTTGAATTTTTGCGTGGAATTACAACTCAATTTTTGGGTATCAGTGATGTATGAATTAACGGATAAGTAGTATATGTGTCTAAAACAATTTTATAAGAACAAAGCCAAAATATAATTTCTTATACACATAGCCAATAAATTCTGCGTACACCTTACGAATTTTGATATGTGATAAAGAAACACAACATAAATAAATATTTTTAATTAAAATTTTTACATATATTTATTCTTCGAATTATTAAGTTTAAATAGCAAAAGACAAAAATTGTATTCGACTATTCATTCCAGAGATTAAGGGATAAAAGTGTGCCTGCATGTAAAAATAGGCCCCGTAAAGTCTGCGTACAGTTTGTTTGTTTAAAAACTACCGTTAATTTTTAAGCAGTTTGTTCTTATTTTTGCTCATTTGGTATTATTTAACATTTGAATTGAACATTTACCGATCTCAGTGATCAATTAATTTTTAAGTAGTAACTACTTTAAAGTATGGAATCAAGGAGAAAAGAAATTAGTGTGTACGAAAGAAAAATAATTATTAAACTATGGAAAAGTTTCCGAAAAATTGGTAAAACTATTGGAAGAACGCATTCATCAATCCAGCGCGTAGTAGACAACTTCAAAAAAACCGGAATTTTAACATCTAAACCGCGTCCTGGGCGTCCAAAAGTTTTATCAGTCCGAGAAGAGTTGAAAATAGTCCATATGATAAAGATGAACCCTTTCATTTCTTCTTCGAAAATTGTGAAATATATAACACAATCATTTAAAAAAAGTATTTGTGTGGAGTCTGCTAGGAAAGTATTACATAAAGCTGGATATCGTGGTAGAGTCGCTAGAAAGAAACCGTATATTTCACTTGTAAACAGACAAAATATGCGTTGAAATGAATTGAATTTGCAAACAAATACATAAATAAACTTCCGGAGTTCTGGAAACAAGTGATATTTTCAGACGAAAGCAAGTTATGCATCTTTGCTATAAAAGGTCGCCAAATTGTGTGGCGGAAATCAGGAGCAGCGTTAGAGAAACAAAATCTTGTTGGTACAGTCAAACACGGCGGTGGTGGAGTTATGATATGGGAGTGCATGGTGGGTGATGGTGCAGGTCAGTTGAAATTTATAGGGTTATTTAAACATTTTAAAAGAAATTGGAAACAATGTGCAGATAATTTGGGCTTATCCACGTCATTTTGGTTCCAACAGGACAATGACTCAAAACACACAGCGGGGATTGTTAAACTTTGGTTTTTGTACAGCGTTCCAAGACAGCTTAAAACGCCTCCACAATAACCTGAGCTCAACCCCATTGAGAATCTTTGGTATTTATTGGAAAAAAGAATTCGTCGGCATGTGATAACAAGTAAAGAGGCTTTGCGGAGTACAATGCAAACAGAATGGGCGAAATTTACTGCTGAAGAAACTCAGAAGTTGGTTAATTCCATGCCAAATAGATTAAGTGAAGTTCTAAAACAGCGTGGTTACCCAACAAAGTATTAAATTTAACCTTATTTTTATTATTTCTACCGATTATATCAGTTTTTTTATAACTGTACGCAGACTTTATGGGGCCTATTTTTACATGCAGGCACACTTTTATCCCTTAATCTCTGGAATGAATAGTCGAATACAATTTTTGTCTTTTGCTATTTAAACTTAATAATTCAAAGAATAAATATATGTAAAAATTTTAATTAAAAATATTTATTTATGTTGTGTTTCTTTATCACATATCAAAATTCGTAAGGTGTACGCAGAGTTTATTGGCTATGTGTATGAATGTATACAAAAACAATTATATGAAATAAATAAGCACATTATATATATAATGTGATAAATAAATAGAGGCAATATAAACAAACATCATCTGGTACACTGGTTCGTATTCGTGGTAAAGGTGGTAAAGGTACTTTAGTAGGAAGGGGGCTATAGCCGAATTTTTTATATCTATATGGTCATTATTATATGGAAACCACATCAATATGCCTTAAGCAAAAAGCAAAAGAATTAACTTTGTCGGCAGTTTACTGCCCTCCTCGTTTCAACATTACTGAGACGCAATTTACGGTTTACTTCGTAACTCTAAGTGACCGATTTCTTACAGCAAAAAACTACAACGCCAAACACACGTATTGTAGTTTACGTCTTTGTAATCCAAAAGGTAAACAGCTTTTCTAAATTAATTCCATTCTAAATAAAAAAAATGCACTAGACGTAATCTCTCCTACGCAGTCAACATATTGGCCTGCAGATAACAACAACATACTAGACCTAATGCACTTCGCCGTGTCCAAAGGCATAACCCGAAATTCTATCTCAACATACAAAAGCTGCGATATGTCTTCTGACCTTTCTCTAATTACACTTTGTTTACTTGATGGTCCTCAGTTACATGACTGTTTCTATAGCCTTACAAGTCCTAGAACAAACTGTCTAAAAAAATAAAATGTTCATTAGTTTACACATACACACAAATTACAAGGCAAAGTGGAAATCTGATATTGAGGACGCAACTCGTTTTTTAACTCAATTCTGATTTCAGCAATTGGAAACTCCACCCCTAAACACAAAAAAATTTACACATCCAAAAGTACATGCAAATAGTGACATATAACAAATAGTAAGAATTTAGTTTTACATGTAGGTCCCCTTCAGCGAAAACCTTATTCAAGGATGCCTAAAGAAGATTTACAATTGCATTAAGCAGGGAGACCAAACCAATATAATTATATTCAAAATCTGTGTCCAAATGACAAAAAACATTAATTCTCCTTATTTCCCCATAGAATTCGATTCTCTAATAAGAAACATATTATGACAAAACTTTTTAATGCAATTATTAAATTTGGTTTTTACCCAACAGAGTAGAAAACATCCATTATTATGATTCAAAAATCAGGCAAAGATCCCACGCTTGCCTCTTCATACAGGCCAATAAGCTTACTGTCATGCCTTTCTAAACTCTTTGAAAGAGCGCTACTTTTAAAGCTGAAACTTTTTCCTGACGGTCAAAACCTAATATCCTTCCACCAGTTTGATTTAAGGGAAAAGCATGGAACTATTGAGCAAGTGAATCATATAACGAACAAAATAAGATACGCATTTAAGCTCAGAGAATATTGTTCCCTGGTATTGTTTCGATGTAAAACAAGTATTTAACAAAGTATGGCATAATAAACTCATATACAGGATACGCTGTCTATTAGCTGTAAAGGTTCACTAATGTAAATCATTTACTTCTACCAATTTCCCAATAGAAACTGGCCTTCCACAAGGAATGTTCTTCTTTCACACATCTGATATTCCAATAAGTGGTTCAGTTGTCGCTTTTTTTGAAACAAAAACGTTGTGTTAGCTTCAAACCAACTTCAATCTCACTTGTTCTGGACGGAGATATGGTTGTCAAAATGACGAATTAAAATGTAGACACGTCATTTTTACCTCAAATCAGAGTAAATCTCCAACAATTTTACTAAATAACGTTCCCATATCATAGGCAGATAATGTAACGTACTTAGGTATTTACTTAGACAGGTGACTAACTTCGCACAAGCATATTGAAGTCAAAAAAAAAAATCAGATGAAGCTCCAAGCCTCTAAGTCGCTCTGGCTCATTAATAACAAATCCTCCCTGTGCCTAGAGTATAAAGTACTCTTGTATGACAGCATCATAAGACCAATATAGACTTATGCTACCCAGCTATTTGGTAATTCTAGTGCTTCAAATATTGAAATTATCCAAAGAGCTCAGTCAAAAATACTGAGAACAATCACTGGAGCCCCATGGTATATTGGGAATGAAAACATCTACCGAGATCTATATTCGGAATGAAACCATCCACCGAGATCTACAATTTCCCTTGGTTAAAGCTGAATTTGACAATATGAGAAAAAAATGCAATAAATGGCTGACAGAATATGTTAAACCCTTAGCTAGGAATCTCGAACTTCTATCTACTACTTCCCTCATAAAAAGAGCTGACCGTTCAGTCATTTATTAAAATTCAATAGGTTCAAGTAAAACTAAACTCTTCTTTTTAGTGATCTGATAACGCTCAATTGTTTTCTTTATGAACCATCTAACATTATTTTAATAAAATTAAACCCATCCGTTTAAGTGAGCTCCATAATATAAGGTCTACTTACTTTATTTTATATTATATAATGTATAGTTAAA